>NC_136987.1:4052984-4097984 GCF_032717465.1 Coenobita brevimanus
ATCCTCATCCTCTCGCCCACACTCTCCAATACCTCCTTCTACTGTATCTGCCACCCTCATTCTCCATCACGTCGCTTCTGTCTGCTGTCCTCGTCTTCACTATCATCTTCGCTATCTGTTACCTTTCTTCTAACTTCCACTTCTGCTGCTGTTCATCACTTTACTTTACCTGCTGTCCTCGTCCTACCTGCCACCCTCGCACTCTCACACTATCTGCTCCTTGTCCTACCTGCCACCCTCGCTCTCTCACACTATCTGCTCCTTGTCCTACCTGCCACCCTCGCTCTCTCACACTATCTGCTCCTTGTCCTACCTGCCACCCTCGCTCTCTCACACTATCTGCTCCTTGTCCTACCTGCCACCCTCGCTCTCTCACACTATCTGCTCTTTATCCGACCTAATCCCCTCACTCCTTATTACTCACACTATTTGTCACTCTTACTCAACCCTCACCGTAGCTCTCTGACACCTCACTCTACCATCTGTCATTCCTTCCTACACTTAGTTATTTAAAAGTCATTAGTAAAAAAAAAAAAAAATAGCCTTCTTTCCTTTTATATATATTACACAGTTAAATCTAAAACCTGCCTATTGTTTTCAAGCAACGAATTAAATAATATATGTTTTGCCTTTTCCCAGATTTCCCTTATTTGAGACAGTCTATTAATTTGGGTTATTTGGCCCTCAAGTGACTATAATGTTGACTGATCCTCTTTTATATCTAATGTGGTCGTGGATGTATGTGTCGAACTGGGGGCATAAGGGGAGAAAGGAAAGCAAACAGCAACAGGCGTCGTGGTCCTTTTTCGAGGCTGTTTAATATAAAAGAAAAAAATAACCAACATAACTATTCTGTGAGTCGAAGAGAAGGATGGATTTATGATATATTGTAGGGGAAGAATGCTGTGTACACTTAATACTTGTCAGGAGTGGAATACAATATATGTGAATATTAAACTAAAGGTGCATATTTTTGCCCCTCTTGACATTACCCTTCCTAATTCCTTTAAGGTATACTGGTGGCCTTAAGCATTACCGTAATCGTCATCACCATTACGGGGAGAAGTAATTAGAGAAGAGCGTTTTTTTTTCTCTCTCTCTTTTCTATTATCACCATCATCTTCATCATCATCATCAACATCATCATCATCACAATCATCCTTCTTCATCACGCTCGCAGGAAGCTTTCACCCCTAGACGATAGAACAGAACGCATTCAAATGAAACTGGGCCCTGAAAAGCAGGCTGTGAAGCTTATCCCAGAGTCGGTCACATAAAAAAAAAAAAAAAAAAAAAAAAGACGCAACTACACTTGCTCGAAAAGTCTAATCGAGAAGCTAAAACGACTCGGAGTTGTGGCGATGATGCACTATACGCTATTAATCTGAACGACGTAAAATTGCCATCTCTCCATCCTGAATGCTGAGTTGAAACAATAAATTAATCCTAGAATACGATGCTAGTCATGTAAAAGTGTTAAGCAAAGGGTGTAGAGCCGTACACTATCTTTTTCTGACACGGGGCTGCGTGAAATAAGTTGCAAAAGGACGAGAATCTGCCATCTCAAACTGCCATCTCTGTATCTTGACCACTGAACTGCACCATAACAATAGATTAACTCTTGAATATGATGCTAGTCACGAAAAAGTGCTATGCAGAGGGTATAGGGCCGTGCATTGTCTTTTCCTGCAAGTGGACATGAAATAAACTGTGAATGGACGAAACTCTGGGCCAAGTTAGGGTGAAAAAACTAAAGTGATGATGTGCTAATAAAAGTTTCAGCCTTGGACTCTACCGTGTGCCTTGTTTTCCCCTTGTCAACCTGAACCCAGACTCACAAAGAAACTTATTATTTATTCCCTGTCTTTGCTGCTGATTTAATTTTGCAGCAAAGACGAGAAGTATTTCCATATGTCTTGTTTACTCTTCAAAAAAACAAGGCTTAGTGACGAGAAGGAAATTATCGCCAGTTGTGTTATAATCTCGCAGGATGGAAAGGAAAAAGGGAGTGCAGTCATTTTCTTTGCTTCTTGTTCTTCTTATATAATTCTTAGTTACGTGAGGGATTTGATCTTAAGTCTGTTAGTGAATCCCACCTCAGATGTTAAGGAAAAGTTTGTCCTAGATCAAGAAATGCCGAGATACAAAGGGTAACAAGTTAAATGAACCAACACCACTGCTTCAAAATGCTTCGAACCGGTTGGTAAGTGGATGGAGGAGAGGCGGTGACGTGGGGGAGGGGAGGGGGAAGGAGGAGAAGGAAGAGGGGGGAAGAGAGGGGTGAAGTAGTAGAGAGGGTATGGGGGTAAAAGGGGTGGGAGGAAAGGGTGAAAAGAGGAGGGAAAAGAAAATATGGGGAAGGGGGAGTGGGGAAAGCTACGGGGCCAAGGGAAGGGGGAGAAGTAGGGAAGGGGAAGTAGTAGAGCGGTATGAGAAAGGGGGTACGTGGAGGGGAGGAGCAGCATCAGACAGTAGGCAGTTTGCAGCAAGACCTAACGAGAGGAATTCCTGCTCTCCTTCCCCACTCTCAGGTACTGTACGATATGGTAAGGGACTTTTGTTTTTCTTAGCATCTTTAGGTTACTGTCGTTTTCTCGATTTTAGAGGCTTGCTAACACCTCGTCCATATAGATTCATTCTCCTTGGTGGAATTGAACACTAAGACTTTCTCGGTCAAATTAAGATTAATAATGTACGTTATTTTTCTCTTTTTAGCATCGAAATCGTTTACAAAAATTAGCTGGAATAGAATGCTCGAGTTTCTCTCCCTCCAAAAAGTTAATATTATTTTTTCTCTCTCTCTTTAGCATTGAAATCGTTTACATAAATACCACGGGAGATAATAGTAAAACGGCATATGCAGAAGTGATCTTGTAATGACTATACGCTCTTCACCATATCTTGGCTCAGATTTTCACCCCTGTAGAGCTGATTTCACATAACTCAGTGGCAGAAAATTACAGTACAGTACTATGGCTCTGCATCCTTTCCATATCATTTCTTCGTGACTGCCATCATGTTACACACACACACACACACACACGTATTAGATGATAAAGTACGTAATCGGGGCGAAGTGGTTAACCCTTTCAGCCCGAGGACGTCTTTCAAACTTTCACCACTAGGGGGCTTTGAAGTACAGTAAGCTTCTCCGATGGTACGTATGGTATGTCACGTACTGAGTTAACTTGCCTTGCCCACAATGCCCAGCTCTGCCCTGCCCTGCCCTGCCCTGTCCTGCCCTGCCCTGTCCTGCCTTGTCCTGCCCTGCTTTGCCTTGCCCTGTCCCGTGCTGCTCCCTCCTAACCTGCCATGCTCTGCCTTCTCCTATCCTGTACTACCCTACTCTGCTCTGTTCTCTCCTGCTATGGCCTCTCCGCTCCTCCCCTCCTCCTCCTCTCCTTCTCTTCATCTCCTCCTCCCCCTCCTCCTCCTTATCTTCCTCTCCTCCTCCTCCTCCTCCTCCTCCTTCTCATTTCCTCCTTCCCCTCTCCATTTCTTCCTCTCCTTCTCCTCTCCTCTCCTCTCCTCTCCTCTCGCTGCCTTGGCCTACCCTGCCCTATCCAGATTCACTTCAATTGGACCATTCTTATTTGTACGCTCATCATCTTTAAGCAGATAATTCCATCCCATTAAACCCATACTCAGCATATGATTCCCGGACAACTAATTTCCAAATGGGAGACTATAGTTAAAAATCTAATTGCAAAACTATGCTTTAATAACTAATGCCAGGGTGACTGATGATACGCGAACAATAATAAATGTACTTTACTAAACCTCATATAATGCTCCCTAAGCACACAACGAAAGCTCGTTTACAAAAATTACTTTTCTCTAAAATGTTGAACAGTATGAACAATACTGGCCAGAAATTCCTCAGGTACACCATGTTACGGAAGCCAAACATTTGGCGTAAGGTGAACAGTAAGGGAAAGGCAGCCTAGAATTCCTTATCATTCATGTCACAGAAAGCGAAAATTTGACGCAAGAGTATGCAGCCGAGACACTCACCCTGCTATACTCAATTACGGGCAGAAGCAGAGATGATCTTATAGCACCGATGTATTAGCCATTTTGGTCTACTTAGAAGGCTTTATAACACCTTTTTCCTGGCGACAAATTTTGCATAGCTGTGAATTTTGCATACTACGTTATATATTTGTATTTCCAATATCGATTTGAAAGGTTTAAGCAATATGAAAAAGGCAAAAGTGACACGCAAATATATCCTAGTAAGGTGCTAAAATACCTCCTAAATCGACGATAATATGGCCAATGTGTTTTAGTTTCTTTCTCGAGGACAAAAATTGGTTCATACACATCAGCACTGTTACTTACCGACATCTCTGCTCAGTCGAGATGGCCATCCCTCCACTGTGCTGCTAGTGTTATTATCCTCGTTGCAATGGCACTACACGGTGATAGAAACTGAACCGTTAAGCACTGTCACTTGATGATATGCAACTGTACGAACTGTGGTAATTAGAAAAGTTAATAGCCATCATCTGAATATTTTTTGATGCAGGACTGCCACGAAAGTTAGCTTGTAAGCACTATAACTGAACTCCACAGTCCACACCACACACACTGAGGCTAACTGACACACAAACAGCACTCCCCCACACCCCGCGCACACTGACTGGAGATGTCTATGAAGCTGATGCCTTAAGACGGTGAAGTGTTTAGTTTGCCTAGACTTCCACTTTACAAGGCAAAAGCAAATCACTGTTAGTTTTGGCACTCACGTATTCTTGAGAATATTTAATAAGGCGTCTTCCAGCAATAAACATATTCACCTTTTACGGAGGATGTAGTAAATTCATGTAAAATAAAAAAATGCTGATTTTCTTGAAGTTTATTTGGAGATTCGAACGAGCGATGCAAGCAGACACCCCACACCATGGTCGAAATCCACTGAGGTAGGAGGAAAAGGAAGTGCCTAAAAAAAAATCTGCTAAAGAATACTGTTTGAAATTTGTCTTCGCCATAACAAAGAAAGGGTGATTATAAGACAATTATGTTATCTCTCTCTCTCTCTCTCTCTCTCTCTCTCTCTCTCTCTCTCTCTCTCTCTCTCTCTCTCTCTCTCTCTCTCTCTGTTTTCAATCTATGGGCTCCCTAAGATTCCACTTTCCGACCTTTAGGCTGATAATTAAACAGGATATCTCTTTATCAGCAAAACAGAACAGCGTTAAATCATCATCATCATAATCACCATCATCATTACCCTGCCCTGCCCCACTCTGCCCTGTCCTACCCTGTCTTGTCCTGTCCTGTTCTCCCCTCTCCTACCCTGTCATGTCCTGCCCTGTCTTCTGCCCTACTTTATCCTATCCTATCATTATCCTACCCTGTCCTACCCTGTAATGTCTTCTATTTCTTTTCCCTTCATTTCTTCAACTTTCCCTTCCATTCATTTCCCTGTCCTTCCCTTCCAGTCCCCCTCCCTTCCCTTCCTTTCCCTTCACTTCCATGTTCTTCCTTTCCCTTCCTTCCCTTCTCTGTTCTATTCTTCCCTTCCTTGCCTTTCCCTTCATTTCCCTGTCCTTCCCTTCCTTTCTCCTCACTTTCCTGTCCTTCCCTTCCCATCGCTGCCCTTCCCTCCTCATCCCTTCCTTTCCGGTTTTCCCATGTTTTCTCTCCTTTCCCTCCCTGTCCTTCCTTTCTCTATGCATCCCTTCTCTGTCCCGCTATTCCCTTCTTTCCCTTCCCTTCCCTGCCCTTTCCCTTCCCTTCCCTGCCCTTCTATTCACTATCATTTCCTTCACTTCCCTGCTATTTCCCTTCCTTCACGTCACAGCTGTCTCCACCACCACCATCAACACCACCACCCCCACATCCACTAACACCACCACCACCACACACCCACTAACACCACCACCACCACATACACACCAACACCACCACCACCACACCCACTAACACCACCACTACAATCACACCCATTAACACCACCACCACACCCACTAACACCACCACTACAATCACACCCACTAACACCACCACAACCACCACACCCACTAACACCACCACTACAATCACACCCACTAATACCACCACCACCACCACACCCACTAACACCACCACCACCACACCCACCGACACCAACACTACAGTCACACCCACTAACACCACCACCACCACCACACCCACTAACACCACTACCACCACCACACCCACTAACACCACCACCACCACCACACCCACTAACACCACCACCACCACCGCACCCACTAACACCACCACTACCATCACACCCACTAACACCACCACCACCACCACCGCACCCACTAACACCACCACTACCATTACACCCACTAACACCACCACCACCACCACCACTAACACCACCACAACCACCACACCCACTAACACCACCACCACCATCACATCCAATAACACCATCACCACACCCACTAACCACCACCACCAATACATCCACTAACACCACCACCACCACCACACCCACTAACACCACCACCACCAATACATCCACTAACACCACCACCACCACCACACCCACAAACACCACCACCACCACCACACCCACTAACACCACCACCACCACCACACCCACTAACACCACCACCACCACCACACCCACTAACACCACTATCACCACCACAACCACTAACACACCACCACAACCACTAACACACCACCACCACCATACCCACTAACACCACCACCACCATACCCACTAACACCACCACCACCATACCCACTAACACCACCACCACCACACCCACTAACACCACCACCACCACACCCACCACCACCACTACCACCTCCACACCCACCAACACCACCACCACCACACCCACCACCACCATACCCACTAACACCACCACCACCACACCCACTAACACCACCACCACCACACCCACTAACACCACCACCACCACACCCACCACCACCATTACCACCTCCACACCCACCAACACCACCACCACCACCACACCCACCAACACCACCACTACCATCACACCCACTAACACCACCACCACCACCACACCCACTAACACCACTACCACCACCACCACCACATACATTAACACCACCATCACCACACCCACTAACCACCACCACCATAACATCCATTAACACCATCACCATCACACCCACTAAGACCACCACACCCACTGTCACCACCATTGCCACCACACCCATTGCCATCACTACCACAACCACACCCACTGCCACCATTTCCACAACCACACCCACTGCCACCACTACCACCACACCCACTGCCACCATCACATGCAGTGCCATCACTACCACCACAGCCATTGCCATTACTACTGCAACCACACCCATTGCCACCACTACCACAACCACATCCACTACCACACACACACTGCCACCTCACTTACATCCGCCACCACCACCACCAACCCCACTCCTACCACCATACCACCACATTCATTGCTACCACCAACTCCTGTCCAATACCTCCACCATAGTGAATTGTTCAGCTCTTAACTCAACTTTTTTATTGACGATTAAATTTGCCATGATAAAATTGTGATGACACCAATATTGCCTTTTCTCTTAGACATTTTCGTGCTATGAAGAACTAACAGAGAGAGGGTTCACTGCTGTTGTGATTCATGGCTAATGAACATCATCACCATCCCAACCTTATTTCTCACCTGCCTTCATTTTACCTATAACCTTCCTTCCCTGCAGTGCATTTCCTGATGTTCATATCTAAGCATTTCTCAAAACAATATCCACTTCATAATGCATATGAGGGTAGAGACCATTCTGTTGACTACCAAGTGATAAAAGAATGCAATCTTTGTCATGTGTATTTCCATAAAAACAGTGCATCATGTATCGATTTCAGTAATTTGTCAGCTATTTTCCTTCCTCAGTATCAGTACCTCATTCATTTGAACATTCACTTATCCACCTACCTTCTTTTGTGACTGTTCATGCCACCTGCTTCTCTCGTAATCACTCACAGTTATTTTCAAAACCCAATTCATATCCATCCCCTGAATGTGGACGTACTATTTTAACACACTCTAACATTTTTGTTAATAGCGCTTCTTCCTGCACATTTTTCATAGAGAGGAAAGGGCAGACACCCAACAGCAGCACCTCATCAAGTGAGTGGAGTGCTGCTGTCGGCTGTCTGCCCTTTCCTCTCCTCCATCGTTCTTTCCTTCCATCCTCTTCTGTCTTTCTTTCCTTGTCCTTCTGCCTACAGGTGACTTTACACTCCCTCCTCTGTCTTTCTTTCCTTCATTCATTCCTCTTCCTTCTGCCTGTGGTTAACTCCACACTGAGTGACAAACCAAATGGTTTCCCTTACACCAGGAAACCATTTACTATGCTGGGTGGTAACCGTATAACCAAATTTGGGGGCCTGGTGGTTTAGTGGGTAATTATTGCACTCTAATCGGATTGAGTCGGTGTACAGTAGGTTTATATCCAAGGGATGGTTGGGGTTCAATGCCCACTTCATGCCCCTCAGGGATGAGTGAGGCTTGTCACTCTTATCTTAAATGTCGAGACTAACTACCTAGCCCCGGGGCCCCTACGTTCCTCATAGGGCAATGTAGGATTGGATGATGGATGGATGGATGGATCTTGAATTCATATCTCAAGTCTGTCAAAGAAAAAGACTGATCTACTTGGAACAAGAAGGTGTTCCTAAAATTCCCACATGTAAAAGCATTGGTAAATACTGAGAACTTATGTTATCAGCCACTAAATGAGAAGAATAAAAAGACATCAGTGTTACATTCTCCGAAATTTAATATAAACTAACAAAAGTATTATTCTAAAGTCATTCAGTACAAAATGTCAGATATACTGTGAGCAACACTGCTCACTACATACTCAGTCATAATCTCACTTAAGCTGTTGAACCAGGATGAATATAATTTTATGGAAACAAAAATATAATGTCACTTAAAATGTACTTCATACAGAACTTAAATCACACCAAAAAAAACTGTAGGTTGTAATGCAAATGTTTTTTGGTGCTGTCACTAAATTAGTATTGTGACCTATGGGCTTCATGATTTGAACCTTAGCAATATCTTGCATGATGTTTTATTATGTCTGACAGGTCTATCATTTATTTCAACAAGTGAAATATACATAAAAAAAATTACCTATATCTGGGTCTTGAATAAGCAAAGCAGTATGAGCCAGTTCCATATTATTCATTCTGAGGTGTAGAGGCCAAAGGTTAGGTTACCATTTAAAGTGATGTGACTGGCCTATTCCCTTGGTTACAATACATGCTCAGAACACCTCCAGCCCCCTCTTGGGAATTTGAGCCTGCATACAGTGCACAACCTTCACCCTAAATGATGCCTTAGACCACTAGACCACCAAGTGTCTACTAAATGAAGCAGAGTACTGTATATGGTACATTAAGTGCCTGGAGACACTTCTTTCACAGCCACACTAAGGGTTCTGAAGGCACCAGTCAAAAGCATTCTGGAAGAGTTTTGCCCAGGGTGCAGTGACTCTGGGCCCCTGGTGTTGCTGAAGGAGGGGCGGAGCAAGGTGGGGCCACTGCCAGGTAAGGACACAGCGCTCAGGGTGGGGCATCAGGGCCAGATGACGTCCACAAGATGAGGTCATGCCAGCCACACCACCTGACACACAAACACATCACAAACATAAGAATCAGGTAGGCTGGTAATCACTAACAAATGTGGATAAAGTAGGATGAAAACACAATGCACATTAAAGGAAAAATGCTAAGAAGCAATATGAACAAGTGGAAAAGGATATTACTGATTCCACCAGACAGTTCTATTCACCTTTTAAGAGGGCTCCTTCACACCACATGGACTTAGGTCTTTAATCCAATGTAACTTGCAATACTTTGGTGATAGAAACTCTGTGTACAAACAGCTAGATAAGGAGTTTATTAAGAGCTCACAGTAAAATAGTCTACCCGACCAGGCTGCCTGATATCAACTGATGCAATAACGCCGTCTTCAGGCGTGGGAAAGCATACTGACCTAGCAAATTTAGTGGGGGCATGTATGCATTGGGGGGGGACATATATACATCAGGGGTAGACATATTGTGGAGGGGGTACACCAATGATGTAGTTTCACACTCCTCGTGCTATCCGCAGATAACTATATTCACTTTAGGATAACCTTTTCAAACACCATGGTTTAAAAACAGCCTACATTAACCCTTTTACTAACAGAAATGATTCTTAACAAAACTCATCACAAGGTATGAAGAAAAAAAAAGTCATCAGGATAGAGGAGTTAACAGTAATTATACTAATTCAGTACTGTACCAGGAATATCTTGCAATGAAACTAGTGGAGTGACTTGCCTGGTGATCCATTAGGGTTGTGGGGGTAGCGGATGGTGGGAGAGTCTGTGTGATCCAGGTACCTCAATGCCACATACCCATCACCCTCCACTGTTTTCGCCACACCATCACTGCGATATGTGAAGCGACCTGCAGCACCACACCACCAGTCAGAATTTATAGCACACAAGACATGGTTCAACTTTGTCAGTAGGCTTATCTGTCTTATAAATAGTGTACATGAGCTACGAAGAGTCTGGAATTTTGAGGGAAATTGTACTGTATCGTCACTGCCTTAGTCCAGAGAGTAATGCAAAACACTAGGCTTGTGACACTATGCACTCATCTATTCCATCTATTTAAAGATAATTTTTGCTCTACTTTTCCTTGAAGATTAGATTATCCTCTTTGCTGTTTTATAAGTAAAGTCCTATGATCATTCAATAGCCAAACACACATTATAAGAAATGGTGTTACTGCACACCTGATAGCCATACTCTAATACACAGTTATTTTCCACTAGGACCACAATCATTTGTATAATTCAAGGACAGTAGTGAGTAATCTGATGATGAATAACCATGTATATTCCTCATTCAGCACCAGTAGTGAGTAATCTGATGACAAATAACCTTAAATATTCTTAATATCACCTCTCACTCAACCTTAACTGAAAAAGTATGACAAAATTAAAAGTATACAGTCTGGTAAAGACTCTCTGTGAGGAAGTGGCAAATTTAATTCAGTTGCATATCATACATGTCTTGCATCTGAAGTAGCAAAATCATCTGAGACAATAGTAGCGTGTTATTAACCTCCTCTTCTATAAAAAGACCTATTGATGCCCACTATATCTGACAGTAATTTGCAAAACCTACGAAATCATGTTCCTACTATCTAGCCTGTTGCTGGATGTAACTTGGAATGCACACTAATTTCATCTAATGCCTACAATTTAGTACTACATAAGTGGCCATTGCAAAACTGGAGCTTACATACACATTCACCATCTCATTTTTGAAGAACACAACAGCTGGTGGATGTACTGAGTGGGAGGAAAACATAGTGACAAGATTATTATTGTTATTATTATTTCATCAAATCTCAAATTGTGTCATCTCCAACCTCTGTGTAGTCTAAAATATTAAAGAAATAAATAACTTAGGCTCTTTGCTGTTTCCCTCCCTCCTAATCCCTCCAACTGCCTTTGTGAACCAGTCATAACCATTTATCTTGAAACAGTATTAAATCATCATCATCATCATCATCATCATCATCATCATCATCATCATCATCCATCATCATCATCATCATCATCACCACCACATGACCTTTACTGCCACCTAAAGATGGGGTGAGGCAGGATCCTGTAACAATGAAAGTGAATGCATAAAAATCAGGGCTGAGACAACAGCATCCCAAGTGAAAGAGACCACACAGTCATTCACACATCATTCAAGCTTTTGGAGTCTTGCTCTAATAAATACTCTAGATCTCACCTTCTCCATGAGCAACCCACACTCCAAGTTTTGCTCCAGCCATGTCCTTCATCAGTATAGATTTTGAGTCCTCCACAAGAACTCTAGACCACCGGGATTCAAAGCGGCCTGACAAATTGCTGACAAGACGCACTGCAGGCTTGTTTTCCTCTGTGGAGATATAAGATACAAGGTGGTTATCACAGCAAGCCCATTTCATTCTGACACATCCATTATTCTTCATTTATAAAGTAATTTAACCCTTTCAGCCTGATAATACTCTCCTTACATTTTATTCCTACTACCCCCAAATAATTTTCTTCATGTTAGGGGAAGCTTTTTGAACTGCAGGGGTTAGATAGAGCCTAAATTAGGTCATTTACTACAAGAGTTCCTTAATAAGTTTAATAAAATGGCCTGGTGATAGAGAAAATTATAAACAGACAATAATGGGGTCAATGGTAGTTCACATATGTTCTATCCATGAAGTAAACCAAAAACTAGAGAGATTAAAGAGGACTCTGCATACCAGGATTAATGCACACAAATGTAAAGTATGGTATTACCTAGATCAACATAAAGTCCAACAGTATTCTCTACACCTTAACCTTGTATATATCTATCATCTCTTCATTCTGATACCATGCTGTAACAAGAGAGTAATGCTAAATCATGATGCCAGTCATGAAAAAGAGCTATAAAAGGATGTAGAGCTGTAGGATTGTCATATTCCACTTATGAGCTACTAGAAAATGCTGCAAAAAGAACAAAAATCTCCATTGTGTTAAGTACACAACCTATAACTTATCTTAATATTACAGGTTCAAGTGAGGTACTGACCATGATCCTGAGGTGGGTCAAGCCAGCCTAAGAGAGCCATGAGCTGACAACCATTGCACACACCAAGGGAGAAGTTGGAGGGGTTGTGGCGCCAGGAGTCCAACACCCCACCCAGTCCACCACCCCGAACTACACCAGCCCAACCCACTGCTGACCCCAACACATCTGCATCAATGTAAGAATTGCTTAGTCGTCACCATCATCATCAGAATCATACCACACCACTGACCTAAGCACATCTAGCCAAGGTTAGTACTGTAGTGTTAATCATCATCATCATCATCATCAATATGTAACAATATATAAGAACAGTATTAGTGAGATCACTGCTTTCATTTTCTTTTAGAAGACCACATTAGTGGCACTGTACTGGCATGCTCTAACTATTTATTTAAACAATATCACACCGTAATTATGAAAAAAAAAAAAAAAAAGTTTATGCATTAAGACAGAAGTAAACTACTAGGATTAAGAGACATCCAGTACACAAATGGTACCAGCATAGCTGAAGCCTCCTGGGAAGACCAGTCCCCTGAAATTGTTGACTGAGGTTTCTCCAGTGAGAAGGTCAGTCATGGTAACATCATGGACATGGAACCCTGCCTGTATAAGAGCCGCTACCATCTCTCTGTCCCCATTACTGCCTTCCTCCCGCACTACTGCTACACGAGCCACACTCACACCACGCTCTGGTCCTGCAACACACAGATAAGTACTCGTGCTACACTGCTCCCAAAAGAATCCTTAGCAAGTCAAAACTGTTATGCACAATTAGTAAGAGGGCACTGCAGAATCTAGCTCAGTCAAGAAACTCGTAAGTGGCTGGAAGAAATTTAGAGGTGTTTTCTTCAAGCAAAATGCAGGAGTTCCCATTTTGCAGTAAAGAAAACTGTATATCTCACATATGATAAATTTAATATTTTTTAGCAACATAACATGGGCAGCTAAGAATGATAATGTTCACAGAGTTAAGCACACTGAAATGTGCACAGTGAGGTGGATGTACTATGTCACAACGGGGGATGGAACAAGTGCTGAAAGAACAGGATACATGGGTAATGAATATGGCTGTCAGGTGATGGGAACTGATAAGCAAAAACTGTTTGGACAAGTGGAACAGAAATGTGAGAATAACTTGATGTGCTGCATTAATATGAATACTCAAGAATCCTTCTATGAGCAAAGGAAATGTAGAATGAAGTCCTGATAATGGAACTCAGGGTTAGGGGACCTGATAAGGATATTGCAGGAGATTGTAGATCTTGAAGAGTGGACATCAGATGAAGAACAGGAACTAATGCAGCCAGGAAACACTCTTTTATTATGCATATACAGTATGCAAAATTATTCTACAAGTGCCATTGCACCAATTTCATTAATTTTTTGGCTAAAATATATACATAATTATACAACATTGTAAGGTTTGAGGAGCTTCTGGGAATAATGTACTATATATATATATCTATTACCTTGGTAGTCTATCTTTCCCTTTGCCTGCAGCCTACTGTATCTACATACTGTATCTCAGAATTAAAAGTGATAAAGAATTTGGCTCATTTCATTTGTTTTTCTATGACAGTGTGAAATTTTGCAAGCTTTAGGTCTCTGGATCCTTCTCCCTGGAACAAGAATATAATGCAGCAGTTTCATGTTAGCTTGGGGAGGGGAAAACTCTTAATAACAAACTGCTACCCATATGGTACAGTGATCCTGCAAGTATGGTACTGTAATTACCTGTGACAAAGTCCCTATATGTGAATGGTACATGATAGGAAGTGTGGGCATAACTGGCAAGGCTGGTGTACTCTTCATCAGCACAGTCTGGGTTGACTTGCAATTTCTCCAGTTGGTAACTTGTTTCCTCCCACAGCTGGGCCACCTCCAGCACACTCATACTGATGGCTGCCCGTCCACCCACATGAATGTTTACCTGTGAATAAAAATCATTTAACAATCTGTAGGAAGTTTCTACTCATTACATAACACTACATGAAAATGGCACCAATCTTCCTCATAAGAAATCCCTATATTGTGTTGTCTATGGTAGAGCTGATGTTTTCCATGGGCTGGAAGCTAAATCATGTGCCAAAACCAGCCAAATACTCTCCAACAGTTGCTAGAAGTTGTTGGGAAAAAGAAATTTTGTGCAATAATATCTGTAACAATGTGTGTAATGGCTTGTACAGTACTTAGAGTATGGTCATCCACAAAAAGGTTCACCAAACAACTGTACTATGGCCAAATGTGTCCTGCCTCACAAGTGATGACTATGTGTCTTGGTATCAAACTTGTGGCCACAATTCAGTTTCATTGCAGCACTTTCCAGGGTCAATGGTAGGTACCCATCAATTACCTACAACCTATTTAGGTGAGTATGTAAGTTTCATCTCATATGCTCATCTCAACAGCAAGACTTGTTCAGGTTCATCAGACAAGACAAGCAATGTGTACTGTAGTTTAATACCAAAGTTCATACACTAACACCTACTGGTAACCACACAAAATACAATATACATATAGTACTGTACATACAGTATGTTAGAATCATTGTTCTATCTATCTATCTATCACCAGATGCCTCAATCCCATTTGGGGTGGCCACAAACAAATTGCCTCCACATCGCCTTGTCCCCCGCCATTTCACTGCCCTGCTCCCAACTCACACCCCCCTCTCTCATATACCTCTCCACCCCATCCCTCCATCTCATCCTCGGCCTTCCCCTCCCTCTTCCCCCCTCCACCTCACTCACATACACTCTCTTCATCAATCTTTCACCCTCCATCCTCTCCACATGGCCAAACCACCTCAGTGTGTTCCTCATAACGCTTCCTATCACATCCACATCTACATCACAACGCTCCTTTATATCCTCATTCGTCAGCCTGTCTCTCCATGTGACTCCACAGGCTCCTCTTAAATAACTCATTTCCACTGCTCTCACTCTTGACTTGTGTCCTTCCAACAACATCCAAGCTTCACTTCCATACGTTAGAGTTGGTATCACAATACTGTCATGTAGTAACTTTTTCACTTCCATGCTCACTTCCCTGTTTCTTATCACTGCTTTCAAAGAACCAGCAACTCATTGTTCTTACCGTAACATTATTGCTTTTATTTTGGGGGATATATATCTCCACACGCAAACTGTCTACAACAACTTGGTTTGGCTGATGATTAGGAGACACTTTTCTGTATCAGCCTACCTTATATGGATTCTTTTTGTTTTTGTATGAATTTCTCTTTTTCCAAACTTCATTATGTCACCCCCACTTTTCCCATCTTATTACCTTAATTAATTATTGTAATTATAATTTTTCTGTTTTATTCATGCTATGATCACAAGATTTAACTAAGCTTATAGGAGATTTTTCTGACAGGAGGGATTAGATGCAGTGAAATACAGTATTGCATTACTTTGACTAACAGTGGAAGACCATATCCCCTGTAATCTCTGTACCAGTTTGAAATGCTGCTACATACCTTAGCATGAGGGCCTGCTTCAGTAGTAGTACCAAGGATACAGGTCCCAGGCACCCCAGCACTGTGGAACTCCTGCACAACCCTGGCTGCATCCTCATTATCCACCTCCATCACCCACCTGTAGGTAAGACATATTTTGTTGTAAAAATACCCCCGTTAATACCAATACACCAATCCTGTACGAGACAGCCCTAGCATGTATTCAATATGGACGGTGGGTGTTAACGCCGAAGTGGTGACATGTAGAGGTGTATGGTATGTGGGAGGACTACTGGGCAAGCTGTGATGCCTATGCCCAGAGTCGGACACACACACACACACACACAAAAAAAAAAAAAAAAAAAAAAACACACACTATCTAGTTGAACTTGGTTTAAAATTGCATTCTCCATTTTGAATGCTAAGCTGTAACAAGAAATTAATATTAGATTATGGTACTAATCTTGAAAGAGTTTTACAGAAAGCATATGTAGCCCCAGTATTGTCTTATTCTGCCAATGAGCTACAAAAACTAAGCTGCAAATGGATGGAAATCTCTGCTATGTTAAAATTAACAAACTACAGACCTGCTCACTACATGGAATACTGAGGACAAACTACAGCATAATAATAATGCCTTCATATTATGGTATACATTTGGTATTAAAAAAAATAATAATAATTATCAGACCTTGCCAATCCTTACACTCATGGATTTCCTTCTCTGGGGTTTTGCAGAGGACACTGTCTTATGACCGCTGCTAAAGTCACAAGATTTGGAGACACAGAACATTTAACAATCTCTCGTGAAGACTGTTCAAGATGTACTTCGAGCAGTGTGCCATTAAGCAACGGAACATTAGGAGGACTACTTGCAGTACCATGCAAACATCCATTCATCCATCATCCAATCCCATAATACCCCATCAGCAATGTATGGACCCATGGTTAGGCTACTCAATGCAACCATTTAAGGTAGGAGTCACCAATCACTATTCAACAAGTGGCTTTATGTGATCTATATACCTCAACCACTCCTTGGATTTAAACCATTATGGACCACATCTGGTTGAAGCACTTTAACCCTTTAGACTACCAGACATCTTTGTGTTGGTTATATGCTTACTATAGGAAATTATTATAAGTTAATCTATACATCAAAGTCCAGGACTATGGGACCTCCACATACCCAGTCTCCTCATTGAAGAGTGCTGCAAGAATGGATGGAACTTGGTCAAAGGCAGTGGGTAGGGGAGAGGGTGCAGGGGGTATGTCCACATCCATGCCACCCCACCCACCCACACACATTTCCAGTAGACATGTAGCAACCCCACCATCGCTCACATCATGTAGGGCCAGTACACGACGCTCTGAGGAAAACATACTGTATAACTCACATGATATTAAGGCCCCTATTCTAATTAGATGAGGAGCCACTATAGTACATATTCCTTAGTTATTCACTTTGCATACTACACCTTATCATTTTCCTGTGCAGTACACCCTCCATTGACATGGCTAATGTGGGGGTATTAAAACTACCATGTAAACAGAAATGTGTAAATCATGCAATAAGAACCATTGTTATTCAGCTGATGTAGGACAACATCCAAGAACTTTCCCAAAGTCCCTGTCTACCTCTACCAAAAACATGCATAAAAAACACTGGTCATTTGGCTTAAGAAATGGTGCACGAACAAGAATATAGTGCAGTGGGAATAATTGGCCAATAAGTAGAATTTTAACTTGCTCTGATACACAATGATGTGACAGTTGATTTATCAGTGGGTAATACCTGAGGTTAAAGGGACTTAGCAGTGGCTCTAATGCCTTAAGGGCTGAAGCTAGGCCTCAAAACACTCAAAGTCACTCCCCCAGGATTTGTCAAAGGCTTGTCTTAGTGAGTATTTTGAATGGCAGTAAACAAAAATGGACTGCTTGTTTGCTACTTTTCCTTGCATATGGAATTGGAACAGGACTGGAGTAGAGGTTTTATGCTGACAAGTAAACAGTGTTTTGTGCAATTGGAGGGTGTATAAATGAAGTGTCTACTGTATGTTATCATGGTCTTGTAGTATCAACACAGGTTCAATAAATAATCCAGGAGAAAATGCCATATACAGAAACTTACTGGTAAGGATGAGGTGCACAGAAGCCTTCTATAGCTTATGGGAATTTGGGCTTAAGGCTACACAATTAACATCAGACAGTTTACATAATACAACCCCAGAAAGCATAAGACTACCTTCTCAACACTCACATCATGCAAGACCAGTCAAAGCTGCTGCTAATCTTGGTAACATTAGTACCTAATATGAAATTTAAAGTACACAGCTTACACAATATAAGGATGAAGTAATCTTGGCAACATATTACGCATGGTAACTTGTTTGACATTTATGCAGTCAAGCACAACCAGCACCTATCACTCTAAGGATATAAAATTATCTTCGTAATCCTTCCTGTAACTTACAGTATGTGACGTTTAGGATACACAGGAATGAACTAAAGTTATACATCACTGGAGTCAAGGGGTTAATTACTAACCTTTGATCATCTTCTGCAGGAGTGTGAAGGCAGCCACAAAAGCCTGTACATGGTGGTGCATAACATCAGGTACATCCCGACCCACCTGACCGTACACCTGAGCCAGTGCAGACCCAGCCAGGCGAGCATGTTCAGGCACCACCCTCACCCACACAACTGACCCATGCTCACCCACACTGGGGCTCTTCAGGTCTGGTGTCACAACCTGCAGGCAAGGTGAGGCACACAAGGATGAATGAACATGCACTGAAGGGTAAGACACACAAAGCAGGGTAAAGCAGATAAGGAAGGGTGAGGCGTGCATAAGAGGGTGAAATACTAGTTAATGCAATTATACTGTATTCTCCACTAAAACGATTTTTTTTTTTTTTCAAAATACTTCAATTTATCCATAATATTAAATGAATATGTGAAAGGTGTCATTCTTTTAAAAGAGTACAGTACAGTACGGTACTCAGTTAAACCATTGATCTGGTGATATACATCAGTTAATTCTTTTTACTGCTAAATGAGTTTATTCAACTTAAGGAAAAATCAGGATGTCAAGCGGTTACTAGAAACTCTCTAACCCCATAACTACAAGAATTTTCTCCAAAGTTAACAAAGTCATTTGTAGGTAGCAAAAAAAATAATACATCATTGAAATGAAGGGAAAAAAAACAGTAAAATTACCTTGGTGATATCTGTGCAAGGGGCATAGGCAGAGACCACAAGTGAGCCTGGAGCCTTGACAATCCCCATCCCACTCTGGCCTGGCACCCTGGCTGCCATGCTCAGAGAGTCCTTCCCACCATCAACACCGATCCCTGTCCATCGCATGACTTCACACATGGCCCGACATGCTTGGTACAGTGCCCACCCCTCCCCAGGCAACTTGGCAGCCCACATCCAGTTGGCAGAGCACTTCACATCCTAGTCAGAGGAAGAGAATATACTATCATCAACATTAGGGGTTCACACTGTCTGACCAAATTAATACAGTATGTATCATCAATATGCCAAACCAATACATGATCCATATTGGTTCACACATTCTGTTAATACCTAGATTAATAACATTAATATTTTCTCACCTCAGATACCATAATGGACCCAGCAGTCATCACAGGATGATATTAACTGTAAAATGTGATTCTTATATTTTTCTTGCTAATGTACATTAGTTTTGTGTTAATAAAATTTGGTGATTGATTTGATACACTATACTGGTTTACAGCAAGAGTAATATACCTGTGATGCAGTTTATCAAGAACCAATACAATAAAGTACAAACTACTAATTGTTACCATTATCCCAACCTCTTTTTTCGCTCAAAGATGGGATGAGGCAGGGTTCACAATGCATGGAAAAAAAAAAAAAAATGACAGGGGAACTAATCAATGGTATATCCAGTCAAACAGGTCACACTCTCATTCACTCCCCATCCAAGCCTACAGAATCCTGATTCCACCCCACTGGCAGATAAATGAATTGTGCCCACGAAGCACAGTTGCAGTCAATAATTATGTTATATGACAGGTTCTGATCTTATTAAACAAGTTTTCAATCCATTCCAACTAACTTGAATATTACTGAATAGTTCTGCAAGAGCTCATTAGCTACGTTTTGAAGCAGTTTTGAAAGGCTGTTAAAAAACTGTTGGCCACAGCTCTCGAGTCACTTAAACATAACTAAGTTTTTAAAAAACTGTTGGCCACAGCTCTGAAGTCACTTAAACATAACTAATTAAGTTAGCGAGATCTCCAACAAAACAGTCCAAATTATATAAGAGAACAAAAGTACTGACTACAGCCTCAGAGTCCATAAGTATAATGAAGGCCTCTATTATGGTCAGCTGAGGAAGCTTTCTAGCTCTTCTTCCTTACCTAATTATTTCAGCATGTGTCAGATTAATGGATCCTTATATGTTATTTGTGAAACTGTGTCGATATTAGAGTCATATAAAAGCATACAAGAAATTAATAGTCAGTATTATGCAAATAGATCTCTCAGGAAGAAGTGCTAGAAAGTACCCTAGGCTCATGAAAATACAACCAGATGACTCCTAAAGCAACAATGACCCTGAGATCTGTGAGAGGTGCAGCTGCCAGGTTAGAGAGGGCCTCCAGTACTGTGAGTCTTGCACCAGCTTCAGGGTTTGCCAACATCTTCACTGGCTGCTCTCCAATGCTGGTTGCAGCACCTTCCTGTGGGAGTGGGAATTTCTGAACTGTAGTCATTTACCCAACATTTTTTTAATTCATGGCACTTTTATTTTCCAGGAAGAATAGATTAGGTTAGTCTAGATTAGGTTAGAGTTACCAGGAAATTAAGAAGGAATAAAAACCTAATCTGCAGGCCTAAAGTGGCTTACAACAGGGAAATATACAGCCAAGGTAAGGTTTCACTACCTCCTCACCTGCACAGGAGATATCCTAATCAATTTCATCATCTTACTGGCCAGTCATAACATACATCTCTAATGTGAAAGGTCCATAATGGTAAGTTTTGGTGGAAAGTTTCATAAAGCCTTCATTAATTCCTTTACAGTTTGAGATCCTCCCTAACTTGAATAAAATTATCTGGTGGTAACTTGACCAAAATAAAAAATAAACCACCGAGTTAAAGGGGTTAAAGGGGAAGAAAGTGTACACACATTGGTGAAGTAAGAGGCAGCAGTAACAGCAACATCGGCAAGGGGTGTGTGTAGTGGCCCCACACACTGCTGTTGCACCACCAATCCAGTCACTGACCGGTCAACCTGCATCAAAATACCACAAATGTTATAACTTACAGGGTACATTTAGCATTCTGCACATAATATTTTCTAGTATCATACAGTTATGTGGCCATGAGAATAAAACTGGATCAATTTTTTTTATACATACAGTATTATATCCATCCTCATTCTTTTTCCAACAGATGGGTTGGAGTGAGATCCAGAAATACAGAAAGAGAATATACAAAAAGAATTTAACTGTTATATAAGCAGACTACACAACCATTAATTTACTGTTTGGGGAGTTAGCAAACTGCATGTACCATGGTTTATCAGACAATGGTACAATCAGGGTGAGGACCCAACGATATGCTGCCTGACTTAAATAGGTACAAGTCAAGCGAAATGGAGTCTCCAGAGTTCAAAACATCTGATTGTAACTTTACCTGTGGTAATGGATAGTTTGTGTCTTGGTGCTACATGACCAAGACTATTTAATGTGGTTCTTAATAGATAAAATGTAGTGCCTATTTTTTCTAACCTTGTTAGTTAGGTAACGCTTGCTGGCAACAGAGGGCAGTCTCAGTACTCTGGTCAGTGCCTCCCCAACCTCTACGGAGTCAGGCAGTACCAGCGGCTGTGGTTCTACCTGAGCTTTAGTCCAGTGGAACTCCTGCAACATCATACTTAACCATTTTAGCTGCTGCAGATGCATTTAAGATTAATCAAACTAAAACAGCTAAAACATTATGATTACATTCAAGCAGTGAATTAAAATGTACCTCTCCAAATTTCTTACACATTCTGTTGCTATGGACATGCTTATGTTCTTGTTGTTGTGGCCCTAGGCTGATCTGGACATTAACCCAGTCAACTGTAGGCTGAAGCTGCCCTTCCCCTGCAGGGCAATCCAACATCCTCCTTTAGGGGGAAAGGTAAGGAACTGAAGGATATTTGCTCAGCTGGATAGCGATGCCACCTGGTTATAGCAGTACCACACATGAAGGTGTCACTTTCCAGCACCCAAGTTTAGGTGTTCTATTTCAGTTTTCTGTACACTAGACTTTATACATGTTCCTATGCAAAATCCATTCATATAAGATTTTATTTTTATTTTTTTATACCAACACCAGACAATTTTAACCCCTTGAGATGATAAAGTTAAGCTGTCATGTTATCCTAAAGCCTCCCAAACAATGCTGCCTTTATGTCACTTACAATACTTTTATGGTATCTCACAGACAGTTGTACGCTAACAGCTAATTCTGAATAGCATAATGAATACAATTAAAGATCTAATTCAACAAATGGTGCATTTCTCAAACTGCCCTTTGAACAGCAGGTGTGGCACTTTCACATCTTTCTTTTTGTGTGTATTTTATATGGCTATGGGCCTCTTCTGACTTTGGTGGACAACTTCACATATCCAAATGTGCATCTTTTCTTGGTAGATATCTTATCTTACCTTGATGGGCATATTATCATACCTTAATTGGCATCTTATCTTGATGGACATCTTTTCTAACTTTGGTAAGATCTATATCTTACCTTGAGAGGCATCCTACATGATTAGGGTGGGCATCTTATCTTACTTTGATGGGCACCTTCTTTTACCTTGATAGGCATCTTATCTTACTTTGATGGTCATCACATCTTGGTGGATGCCTTATTGGTACAGTATCTTACCTTGATGAGCACATTCTCTTACCTTGGTGGGCATCTTCCCCAGAACCCAATCTAGGTGAAGGTCCACAGGGTTCTTATCTGACTTGCACCCGTCTTCCATTTTTCCTTCGACCAAGCGCACCTGTGTGTTGGGAAAGTGTCTCTTCATCAGAGAAAAGTAAACCACACTGATAAAAGTAACAGGCAATCCTATTTTACCCTGTTTGAGGTATTGAGGTTGGTGGCTGGGTAACCACTGCCCAGTACAATTAAGGGTAGATGACTAGTCTAACTCTCCTTCGTGGCATTATTTGACTGAAAAACTCCAGTTATCTCCTGGAGACTGACCCTATGCAAGGCTATCACTTAACTGGAATGTTCTAACTACCCAACTAAGTTGCTCTTAAGCAATACATCAATTTTTCTTTAACTTTATTTTTTATGTGATAATAACCATCATATTCATAACTCTCCCATCACTCTCCACTCTTATTTGCTAATGTTAGCCCATTTCATCCAATCCCAGCAGACAAATTAATTCCAATAATCCTAATTTTTTCTGACTGCCTCTTTCTCTCAGTCTATCTCTGGGCTTCCTCTAAGCTAATCTGATTATTCACTTGTCCAAATCTACTTTTGATACTTGTGCTGGTACTTAAATCCTCTATACTGTAATTTTATTTGCCTGTATGCACAAAATTCACACTACTATACCATATATGTTATACATTCCAAATGAAAAAAAAAAAAAAAGACTGCTGATACAATACTGTATTAACATAAAGTCATTCCCTACTGACTGGTGGAGTAATGCTTTACGTGATACAACTTTAAGTAATTTTGTATTAAAAATGTAAGAAAATTAAGCTAATTTCTGACTTCAGATCAACTTCATACTAAATCAGAAGCAACTTTAAGTAAAATGCTGATCTTAATTCATCAGAAACTTAACAATTAACCAATTTTAAGTGACACCACTTTTAATGAGGGCTACTTGTTTAACTTCTGAATTGTAAGTGGCATATGAGATTTTACAGGACATTCTTGCAAATCCTGTATGTACATCTTGCTGTTCTCATTTATATTATTTATGGTATATATTTTTATATATTTCTAGTACTGATATAGTTTGCTTCAATAACATAGGATAAAGCAGTATAATATGCAGAATAAATTAAGAAGAAAAGGTCCTACAAATCCTTCTGTGACCTTTAGCAAAACTCTCACTCATGCCCCACACACCTACCGTGTGAAGCCCAGAGCAGTAGCCAACAACATCAAGAGGACAGCGCTCCCTCTCAGCCAGACGGGCGAGGGAGGGCATTTGATCTGGTTTGACCAAGAGGGCATTAGACTCCTGCAAGGGGAGATACTTATTAGGATCATAATCAATTTTTACAACAAGGGAGTGGATTATTTTCAGAAATCATTTCCATTTTCTTTTACCACTTCAGTCCCTTAAGATATTTTTTTTTCTTTCTGTCTCCAGTTATTTTATTCAGCTCTGGAAATATTCTCATACCAGAAGAATGTATTTTCATTAGCCCTTTCAGTATTTAAGGTCTTTGCTAGGCTGAATATAACCATCTAGAAGTAACACTAACAAACTAGAAAAATACATCATCAGACTGGATGGTTTAGCATTTCTCACCCCATCCCTGGGCTCAAGCCACACAGGGAGCATGTACGTATAAGTATGTGGCCAAACTGGCTCACTTTAGTGTCCATACCAGATATACAGATTTTTCTCCAGTCTTCTATGAATGCAGTGAAGTAAAGACCCTCAGTGTGCTTGGTAAGGGATGCATCAAAAACAGAGACTGTAAGTTAACATCAACTAACAGTTATTCAATATCCACTTCATAACACAGCCCATACAGTGTGAAGTAAGAAAAGTTCTGTCAACTCTTCTTGCATGGGCCCTGGAGTTCTCATGTTCTCACTTGCTCCAGCTCACTGCCAGAGTGGCCACTTGTGGGTGTTACAGTGCTGTACAAACTCCTGTCTGCACCCACCCATGTGCACCTGCTATCAGTGTGTGTAACCTTAACTGGTAAGAAACATCACAGTGATGGGTACAGTATTATGCACTGTAGTTTACAAAATTTTTTGGTAGCTTTATGAGTATGGATAATAATAAACTGCAAAAAGCAATCAATATTCACATTTTTTTTTACTCAAGAAAGTTTATGATTATGATACTGTACCTGATACTCTGCGCCCCACACTTCCAAAGTGGAAAGAGTTGGGTCCCCCATGCTGAAGGAGTCACGGAAGATCACACCACCAGAACCCTCTAGTAGCTCCTTCAGAACATTGGCTATCACAGAAAAAAAAAAAATAGATTACCACATTTACCCAGCCTTCAGGATGCTGGCCTAATCATCATCATCATCATCATCATCATCACCACCATCACTGTCGTCACCATCAACATCAGTGTCATCATCATCACTGTCATCATCATCATTGTCATATTATCATCATCATCATCACTGTCATCATCATCATCATCATCATCATAATCCTAACCCTTTTGCTTCCACTGAAAAACAATCAACTCACTTGCATTACCTTCCAGATATTAGGTGCCACAAAACTGACAAAAGTATTGCTTCATTTGCATCACTTTCAAGACTGACTGTACTATCTATCTATCTATTGCCAGACGCCTCAATCCCGTTTGGGGTGGCCACAAACAAATCGCCTCCAAGTCGCCCTGTCCCCTGCCATTTCACTCCCCTGCTCCCAACTCACACCCCCCTCTCTCATATACCTCTCCACCCCATCTCTCCATCTCATCCTCAGCCTCCCCCTCCCTCTTTGCCCCTCCACCTCACTCACATACACTCTCTTCGTCAGTCTTTCACCCTCCATCCTCTCCACATGGCCAAACCACCTCAGTGTGTTCCTCATAACGCTTCCTATCACATCCACATCAACACCACAATGCTCCTTTATATCCTCAATCGTCAGCCTGTCTCTCCATGTGACTCCACAGGCTCCTCTTAAATAACTCATTTCCACCGCTCTCACTCTTGACTTGTGTCCTTCCAACAACGTCCAAGCTTCACTTCCGTACGTTAGAGTTGGCATCACAATACTGTCATGTAGTAACTTTTTCACTTCCATGCTCACTTCCCTGTTTCTTATCACTGCTTTCAAAGAACCAGCAACCTTTCTTCCCTGCTGTACCCTTTCAAGCACTTCACCCTCCAAACCTCCATCCTTACTCATCACACTACCCAAGTACTTAAACGTACTCACATTTTCCAATTCCTCACCATCCAACCTCGCTGTACATTCACTGACTTCACATCTCTCAAAGACCATCACTTTACTCTTCCCTACATTCACCTTCAGATTCAGTTTCTTACACACTCTCTCAAACTCATCCACCAAGCCTTGCAGCTCCCCTTTGTCTTCACTCAACAACACAGTATCATCTGCAAACAACAGTACAGGGAGTTTCCAAACACTATCCTCTCTCACCAGGGCCACTCCAACATCCACTACCCTACCTTGTACCTCTTTTATTACCCCATCCATGTACAGATTAAGCAACCATGGAGACATGACACATCCCTGTTTCAACCCAACTTTCAAAGAGAAAAATTCACTTAGTTCACCATCCACACGCACTGCAGCCTTCGCACCATAGTACATACTCTTCACAGCATTCAACAACTTCCCATCTACTCCATATATTCTTAACACTTTCCACAATCCTAGTCTATCCACCCTGTCATATGCTTTCTCCAAATCCATGAAAGCCACATACAACTTCTTTCCCTTCTCTAGAAACTTTTCCACTAAAGATCTGAGAATGAATATCTGATCTACACAACCTCTTCCCTTCCTAAAGCCTCCCTGTTCTTCTCCAACTAATTTCTCTGTTCTTTCTCTAACTCTGTCAATAAGTATCCTACCATACACTTTTCCTATTATACTAAGAAGACAAATGCCCCTATGATTACCACACACTTCTTTTTCCCCTTTTCCTTTGTACAAGGGAATAATTATACCTGACTTCCAATCCTCCGGGACTCTACCTTTCTTCCAGGCCAATCTGCACAAATTCCACATCCATTCAACTACTATCTCTCCCCCATGCTTCAGCATTTCACCACACACTCCATCAATTCCTGGGGCTTTCCCTGATTTAACTTTCTTCATTGCTTCCACAACTTCTATCCTACTGATTTCATCCTGTCTTCTCACCTCCCTCCTTCTCCCAGCCATTCCCCAGCCACTTATACTCGCATTACTTCCATCCTCCACGTTCAACAATTCCTTAAAGTATTCTCTCCATCTGCTCACTTTTTCTCCCTTCTCCACTAGTAATCTACCATTTTTACCTTTCACTCCCCTGCTAAGTTCACTTCCACCCTGTCTTACTCTTTTCACCTCTTTCCAGAACATTTTCTTACAGTCCCTCCACTTTACACTCAAATTCCTTCCAAATTCCTCATCCACTCTCTTCTTACTCTCTCTTACTAATCTTTTCACCTCTCTCTTTCTTTCTACATATAGCTCTCTCTTCCGCCTCTCAACTTCTTCCACGCCCCTATTTCTCATCCATTCATTGTATGCTTTCTTCTTTTGTGCCACAGCCCGTTTCACCTCTTCAGTCCACCACGCTGTTCCTTGCACCCCCCTCCGTCTTCTCTTCCTTCCACACACCACATCACATGCTGCACATATTTCTTCTGTAAATATTCTACACACACCTTCCATGTCCCCCATCTGCTCCACTTCATATTTGCCTAATCGTTCCTCCACTTCTCTCTTATACTCTGCCTTTTTCCCATCCTCTTGTAACCTTTCCACTCTCCTTGCAACTACTCCTTCCTCTCGTCTTTCCCTTCTTCTATTCCTCCATCTTACTTGAACTTTAATTCTGGCCACCACCAAGTAGTGGTCAGAAAGTCCACTCCCCCAACCTCTATAAACTCTTGCATCCAATATACATCTTCGCGTCCTTTCATCCACACACACATAATCAATCATTGCCTTCCTTTCACTCAGTTCACCACCCACCCGTCTCATCACTCGCCATGTATACCTGTGGATCATTTTATGTCTGAAGATGGTATTGGCTATCACCAACCCCCCCCCCAGCACAAATGTCCACTAACGCACTCCCATTCTCATCTACCTCAGCAGGCACACCCCACTCACCAACTATTCCATCCACCTTCACATTCCCAACTTTACCATTCATATCACCAAACAAAAACACTCTCTCATTCCTTCCAAACTTTTCCATGCACACTTCTACATTTGTCCAGAACTCTTCTCTCACTCTTCTAGCACGATCTTGCGTTGGCGCATACACACAAACAATCGCCCACATTTGTATTCCAACTTTCAACTTTACCCACACAATCCTTGATCCAACTGATCCATACTGTCTTATGCTCCTCTTCCATCTTTTACTCACAACTATACATACTCCTTCCTTTGCCCTCTCATTCTCACCTACTCCTGCACATATACCCCATCCATACTCCCATTCTCTCACACTTTCTCCTCTCCATTTTGTTTCAGTTATTCCACATACATCCACTTTCGCATCCTCAAGCACCTGGACAATCTCTCTCTCTTTCACCTCATCATTTGCTCCCCTTACATTCCAAGTTCCAATTGCAATGTCCTTTGTCCAGTCCTTGGTCGTCAATGTTTGGTCAGTCCTTGTCCGAGGCTTCTTGTTTGTTTTTTTAGTTAGTTGTTTTCCGGGGAGGGGCACTAACCATCCGCCAACCCTTTTAGTCGCCTTTTACGACAAGCAGGGATACTGGGGGAGTATTCTTGAAAAACCCCCCTACAAAATACTTACCTCATTTGCATCATTTTTAAGACACTGCCAGAGTCATGATCACTAACTCACCTTAAAGATGGTAAACAGCATTTTAGACTCTTAATAGCTGTGGGTCGATTCTGGTGTGGCACGTATTTTACTACTTTTTTCATACCATCTGATAACTGAACTTGGGTCTGCCACGTGGCAAACAATGATATGATAGAGATAACACTAAAATATAGAAATGAACAAAAAAATAAAGACAAAAGATAAAATGGAGATGGTAAAACATGAAGGTAAAGAACAGAAAAGACATGAGAAAAAGAAGAAGAAAAGATGGCAATAAAAAGAATAAGAAAGCAGCCATATCAAATCCAAGAATGCATGACTAACCATTGCCACCTGCTCCCTGGTCATGCAAGGTTAAGATGGGGTTGGCGGCCATCTCCAGACATCCTCGTATCACTCTGTTCATCTTTTGTTCCATCTCGGCATCACCTCTCTGAACAGCGCCTAAGTCTCTGCTTACCTCATTATCACCCTGAACCTGAAAGATAAGAGGTAACTTGTCATTACCACCATCATCATCATCATCATCATCATCTATCATTATCTTCATATCCACCATAACATCATTATCACCTGACATCATCTTCATCTCCAGCCATATTCATCTCAGTTTACAATTACCATCATCATCATCAAAATAAACCCTAGTTTCCACAATGGCCAACAACATGAACAAGATCTAGATACAACAGAAAAGCACAAAACCAGGTGAATCTGTCACCAGAGTGAGCAGAGACATGAGCCATACATCCATTCACTCACACTTCAAGTATCTGAAATACTTACTGTATTTGTTTTACATTCCATGTCGCAGGATGAAGAATGATGATATATTTTATTGAACATTATATTTTAATCCACATATGTTTATTATTCTTTAAGCTATCACTTATTAAAGTAAAGTATGGTATATCAGCAATCCCAAATTTTTAGCATAAAGAAAGATGACATGAAACTTCTGATTAACTCCTAAAGACTGCAAATCGTCAACCCTGCCTACCTCAGGAACAGCAAAAAAGGGTCTGATTTTTCAATTTTCACCAAGGTAAATTTTGGTCTCATAGATTTCAAGAGCTTGAATTTACACACCTGAAAATGTATATTTCACTCTCATATGTCTAATGGTTACCCCACTATCAACCGTCAACGATAAAAAGTCACCCCTCACAGTAAGAACATAAATAGGAAAATTTTGGAAAATACATTATTTTTGCCAAATAACAACTAAAATTGATATGAATTATGTGCGTAGGCATGAAACAAGTTGAAGAAATGAGCATTAAAGTAAAAAAAACAAAACAAAAAAGCAAAATAATATACAGTGGGCTCGCACAGTGCGCGTCACCGCAGTGCACAATTCGCCTTGTGCACGAGTGACCAAAAATCATAACAAAAAAACCTTTAATGCGCGAGTTTACTGCACAGAACGCGAGGCAGAGGCAAGGAGTGGCTCAAAAATGCCATTTTCTACTAGTGCGCGACCACCCCTCACAGAGTGCGACACGTGTCGTCACGTTGATGCGCCAGACAGAGTCAAGTTGAGCAGCCTAGCGTGATGGAAGGCAGGACTGAGCTGTGTATGTCAAACATTAGCAAGATCCTTGCTGCCGTAGATAAGCTCAAGGAAGAGGTGAAGGAACAGGAAGTGAGCAACCTAAGAATGGAGGAACTTCTGGTTGGTATCGACAAACTCTTCCGTTTCTACACAGACAGGCACAGGGAAGAAATAAACAGGAGAAGACAGACGCTCATAACAAGCTACACACAGCGGGCTCAAGTTGGTGAAATAGCGGAACCATCGACATCGTCTGCTCCTGTTCCTGTTGAGGATGAAGAGGATGCAATGTCAGAAGTGTCAGCATTGGACTTTGAAGGGTTTATGGCCGAAGTGAGTGACTTTGATGCTCCTGGGGAAGGTGATCAAGAGGAGTCTGCAGAGGGAAGTGTTGGTGCGGTGGGGAGTGTGGCGCTGTAAGTTTGCCGCACCTCAGAACCCCTGTTATTTAAGGTCATCAGGCCTGTTGTCTACTGTTGTTAAGGTGACTACCCATATTTTTGTTATTGTAGCTATAGCTTTAGTACAATGTCTGAAACATATGACCTTTATTATGTCTCTAAGGGCCAAAAAATGTCCAGGTATGAGGGGCTACCGCCCATATGTAATTATTCCCATAAGATTATGTATTCCTAGTACGCGAATTCCCAGTGCGCAAGCTCGTGCACCACCCAATCTCTCGCGCACTGTGCGAGCCCACTGTACCTGTATACAGTATTCAGCCTGTCTACGATCGTCGGTATTAGGACTTTACCATACCCAATGGACAAAGAGGGGATAGGGAGGGGGAGGGGGTGTGGTGGGTCTCAGGTGGGAGTGAGTGTGGCTGATACACACACCCAATATGGTCTAGAGGTGGTATGGGGGACAGTTTGAGTGAGAGGGGACTCGGATGGCAGAATCCACTGGGGCAGAGGGAGGTGGAGAGATGGCATGGGGGCGCAGGTCCCTTACCACACCCGGAGAGGGGGGGCCAGATCATACCTCCCACCACCTGATCTCCACTGGTTAGGTACCATTTACATCATTAAAGAGGTAGGGTTACAGCTCTCCAGTGTTTTCTGTCCTTTCTACAACTGTAGTATATACAACTTCACATACCAAGTTTTGAAAAACCACAATTGTGGTACATAGGACAACAGAAATTAATGTTACCTTGTTGGTATATTGCTGTTGTTATGACCCCAGGTTCAATGGGAGATGAACCGGGTGGAATGCAGACTGAAGTTGCCCTTTTCCTGTGACCCATCACCTCCATTCAGAAGATAAAGTGGTAGCTGAGGGATGTTTGTATAACCAAGCAGCAGAATTGCCTGGTTATGCTTGTGCCACTACCTGATGATGTACTTTCCAGCACCTTTGTTCACTGTACTTGGTTGAAGCAGCATGAAATACTTGTTCTGTTACGCGAAGCCAAGTTACCTGCTCTGTTATTCTGAATTCAAGTTACTAAAAAATTCTGGTAGACAAGTAACAGCAATATCTATAAGGCAGTGTTAGTACAGTCTTACAGCTTACCTGGACAGAAGATGCAGCACCACCCCCAACACCTATCCTATACACAGGGCCGCCCACCTTCACCACCTGATCACCTGGAAAAATATTCATGCAGGTTCATTTTGTTTCATTTATGAAGGCCCCAGCATGCTTTCTGCATCAGCCACGGTCACCTAATGATGGCTCTCCATACTGCTCAATCTCTGGCAGCCTCCCTACTCAGTCTCATATCCCTGAGGTCACACTCTATTGCCTCGTCCCAGGTCTTTTTCAGTCTGCCTCTTGCAGCTCTATCCCCAACGTTAACACTTCTCACTTTCTGCACCCAGTTGTGATCTCCCATCCTCTCCTACATAAAATAATAATATTGAGCAATATGCAAACACAAGACTCTACCTTTGACCCACCAGACAGCATCACGTCATGTCCTGGCTCTGATATATGGGTTGCATGATGAACGGCTTCTATGTATAAAGGTTACATCTAAGCATATCAATGGTTTCAAAGCTCAAAGTGTAAACATGTATAAACTTCTGTCATTTGTAAAGCATTTCTAAATGACAACCATATAAAAAAACTATCTCTAAAATTTCTGCCTCATGCCCATTGTACAGCCATTATAAAGCACAAACTTTAAAGATTATATTTTGTTTTTTTAGATCACTTCAACAACTGGCCTTCTTACCTGTCTGTGGTGAACATTTCTTGACCATGAAAGCATCAAGAGTGCCCATTCCACCACTGAACATAATAGGTTTCACCCACTCCCGTCGCTCTGCCTGGTCTCCCTGTCCTGTACCAAACATATACGACTGAATACATTAAGTCTATTAAAGGAAGAGGTGTGTTCCAAAAATCATAGCTTTTAAATACAACTAGTACAGTATATCTGGGTAAATGGAAAATCTGCTGGTTGGAGAGAAAGTTTTATGAATTTTTAGCTTTACATGAAGCAGCTTTAACTGAGGTTTACTTGTACGGTGAGGTTGCCTTGGATAGTACTCGAAAAATACAGAATTGTATAAAATCTGAAAAATGATTAATTAAAAATAACTGTCAACAAAACCTGTTTTAGGTGCCCCTCTTTAGACCTACAAGTGAGGTAAATGTAATATTTGCAACGTACTGAAAAAAAAAAAAAAAAAAAGAGGTGCATTTTATATGTACCTTCACTTGGAGGTGATGGTCCAAACAGACTCCAAGGCACCACCAAAGCACTATTAAGCAAACACATAGGCACATTAATCAATGGAAATATATCCTACATTTGATGGGAAAAAACAGAAGGAAAATCGTGTCCCTAAATCATACTGAACTGAGAAAAAGTGACAGGAAAAGTCATTAACCTACCAAGTCTTTTGGTGGTTCATCTGGTAGGTGTCAGGAAAACTTGTTTCACTTTTCTTCCTGTAATTACTCCCTTCTCTGCAATCAGTGGGAACACAAAGGTGTCCTTTCTGCCTGACTTATTGCTGAACCCAAAATAAGGGTTATCATTCACAACAGTCTTCCTCTTTACCAGATGAGTTGCTTTGACCTCTCTTTTCCCCAGCCCATTGTCATTTTTCTTTTTTTTTCTTTTTTAACTCTTCCTTCCCTTCCCTTGTAGATTTTATTCATGCATTTTAGTGCACTTCAGTACATCAATTTTAAATAAATAAGGTGATGTAGTGCTGCTCTTGGGTGTCTACCCTTTCCTCTCCTCCCTCCTTCTTTCCTTCCATTCTCTTCTGTCTTTTTTTCCTTCATTCTTTCCTCATCCTTCTACCTGCAGGTGACTTTACACTCCCTCATCTTTCTTTCCCTCATTCTTTCTTCTTCTTTCTGCCTGTGGGTGACTCTAACACTGAGTGACAAGCCAAATGGTTTCCTGCACACCAGGAAACCATTTACTACGCTGGGCGGTAACTATATAACCAAATTATGGCGCCTGGTGGTTTAGTGGGTAATTAAAGCGTTCCAATCGAATTGAGCCAGTGAAGGTTTATATCCAAGGAGTGGTTGGGGTTAACTGCTCACGTAATGCCACTCACAGATAAGTGAGGCTGGTCTCTCTCATCTTAAATGTTAGGACCAAGTTGCCAAGCCCCAGCACTCCTTCGCTCCTCGTGGGGCAATGTAGGATTGGATGATGGATGGATGGATGGACCAATAGTAGGGGTAAGACATATATTACATTGCTACACTATAAACAATGCCACAACTTTTGTACTTGCTTGTGTCACATCACTAATATTCACCATCCTTTTCCATGTCACCATGGCTGACAGTTATTTACAGAAATGAGGAATATAAATCTACAGCCATGACAAAAAAATTTCATCAGGGGGAGATGAACGAAGCACTTACCCCCTACTATGATGTGGGGGAAGTAGACACAAATCATGTAGTAAGCTGATCAATGCTTCCACAGCTCTGCCAGAACTACTGGCTTTATTTGCATCACTCCATACAGAGTGATTTTAGTGGATCTGTATGCTACATCACCTCATACAGGCCAGAGGCAACTCTACCCTATGTTGTTCTAAACTGAATTGCTGTATCTTGCCAATAAGCATCACATTTCATCCTACAATTTCATCTCACTCACCCATGAGAAGACCAAAAGACCGGGCAAAACCCGCAATAACCGGTTCGCCGAACTTGTTACCATAGTCTGAGGCACCATTGGAGGCCTGAATGGCAACTTCTAGGGGTGGAGCAAAGTTGGCAGGGTAGTGGAAATCTGTAGCTTCCCATGGCTGCTCATAACCTGTTGGACAAGATACATCATCAGGGTTATATTGTGGTCAGCAGTTCTATAAAATCTCAAGGTGATGGAGATGGATGCCTTCCTGTGGTAGTACCGTACCAACAATGAGTGGCTCCTCTGCCTGGATATGCATACTTTTCTCAACTCCATCTCTTCCCTGAATGGAGTATGGGTGAATGGAGGAGGAAGGTAGTGGCTCCTCTGCCTGGATATGCATACTTTTCTCACTCCATCTCTTCCCTGAATGGAGTATAGGTGAATGGAGGAGGAAGGTAGCTATAGCCTGCAGTCTATTGGGTTCACAAAACAGATGAACCTGAGAACACAACAAGAACATCTCAGGATTGTGACTATGTACTGTCAAGACAAATGTTCTGCAAATATTTCACCTCTTCTGCTTCTCACATTCATCTGCTGGCTAATATTCCTCAGTTGAGAGAGGCCTGGTATGCTTCTCTGCTCATAGATAGCTAGATATAATTCAGCTTGATATACACCAGGGGAAAAGGTGATGGACATAGCCTGAATGTGAATTAGATGCAGTGGTACAGTATATTGGGCAAACTTTTGTCTCGGTCTACTGTACAGAATCTGGAGCTTTAGGAGTGAAAACAAAGTACAAATAGGCAATCTTATACATGAGTTAATCATTTCACTTCAGTGTTCTAGTACAATACTTATTTTAAACCTGCAACTTTCAGAGCCTTTAATTCAGCTTATGAGAATCTTTATAAGCTAGAGGAATTAAACAGACATCATCAACCACATCACTACAGGTGAGTCTCTCCCAAGTTTTATATAAATGTCTGGAATGATCAAGATTATAGCTAAAAAATATTATGTCAGATTTACTGGCTTAAGCTCAAGAAAATATATGTGGTACCTGGTATGAGCAGGTTGCCAAAACAGTACCCAGCAGTCCCAGCCACAACATGACCACCCCGCCCCGCTGCCTGCACATCACGGATACGTCCTCCAGTGCCTGTCGTTGCTCCGCTGTTGGGAGAGAGAGAAGTTAATTCACCCTTGCTCCTATGACACATTCTCTGCTGAATAAAATACAGTACTAGAGTTGAACTGATCAAGAGAAAGTAAATAATGACAGTCTTAACACTCTATGAATCCTATGACTTGCTCTGTGGGGGGAAAAAAAAAAAAAATTGTCTAACATTGGCTGGAATAATATACTAAAGTTGTACTGACCATAAGGGAATATATGGTAACAATAATAGCATTTTCAAGCTCTGATGATTCACTCCCAGCTAAAAAGTAATTTAATATTACAGTACTGGAGCAGAATTCTACCTTTGTCCTAATCATGTGTTAATGGTGATAATATAAACCCTCTCAGGCCCCTATGACTCACTCTCAACTGAATAAAATCACCTGATGGAATATGGAATACAATCCCATGGTTTTACTGACTGAAAGAGGATCAACAAATGAATCAAGAGGAATAATATCACACTCACAAAAAATATAATAAAAAAAGACAAATGCAAACACAACCAAACACACAAGCGAAAAAACAAACACAAAACCAGAAACTACTATCATCATCATTATCCATATTCACCTTAAGCCATATTTATTTTCATCATCAATATCATCACATGAACCTTTCTCCCATTTGAAGTTGGGATAAGACTGGGTCCGAAAAGCAAGAAAAGAGAAACACATGATACTCTATTGCACAGGGACAACTAATTGACTGTAAGCCCAATGAAATGGACTATATATTCTTTCTCTCATCATTCAAGCCCCTGGAATCCTGACTACACCTCACAGACATAACCATTCACTCATAAATGTATTCAATTATCTTTCTACCTATCTATAGCCAAATGCTTTAATTCCCGAGGGGGTGGTCACAAACAAATCACCTGCACATCACACTAACTGTTGTTATCAGGCTGTCCTTCATACATCCCAAACAATTCTGATTCATATTTAACTTTCTACCCCATCCCTCCACTTCAACATCAATCTCTCTCTCCTCTTCTCTCCATCCACCTCATTAATATACAGTCCCCTATAGACAGTGTATTTTCACCTGACAGAACTAGGCCACTAACATAACATAAATACTGTAGTGTTATGGTTGCATGAAATTCCATGAGCTTTAGCTATAAGGTAAACATGATTCTCCTTGGCTACTGGTTAAATTCACCTTTTAATCTGACTACACCTATCCATCAACTATGCTGAAAGAGTTTTGGGATCGTTTTCAGGTCAGAGTAAACACACTACAGTCACAGTCTAACTCTCTATTCACTCTACTCAGTGGGATAGTTCAACTCACCTGAAGGGGGCAACACCTGTGGGAAAGTTGTGAGTCTCCGCTGTGAATATTATGTGACGAAGACGAGGCTGAACATTGATCTCTGAGGCCTTGGTAGGGTCAGAGGGCAACAGGACAGGTGTCTCCCACCCCTCAATACCACTGAGGAGGAGGTAAGAGATGCTGGGCTAATGTAGTTGTGAAATTAACCACATTATCATCACTGATACTATCATCTTCTAGTATCATTAAACTGTGCCTACCATATTTTATTTAACTCCATCAGAGAATATACTTGTTAACTGTGTTTAATTACCTATATCAGGTATTCACATCTGAAGACAGACTTTGCATCCAAACATTATACAGGAGTTATTACTAGAGATGCAGAAACAAGGAAAGTAATCAAAGTGAATTATTTTTTTCACACATAAACATACCAGATGTGACATGCAAAACTGGCTAATGTCATCTTGGTTAACAGTGACCACAAAACAGATCAATGCAACATTTTCTAAGATACCCAACCCACAAGCAAGACTAGTGCTGACCTGGAAATGAACTTGAGGGTAATAGTCTTGTTAGTATTGACCAAGTTCCAAGTTTGTAGGGGAGCTATGGACTAGGAGTGTGATATATAAAATCACCACACCATTTTCTCTTATATCCAGCCTCTGGGACTGGAGAGAGACACTTCCAAGTGGTAGCACCAACATAACCAGGTGGCCCCATTGACCAGCTATAGAAAAAAAAACTCTCAATACCTTCCCTAACCCCACAGTGAAGGATGCCAGACTGTAGGAGGAGGAAAATTTTAGCATTCAGTCCACTGATTCATGTCCAGGTCAGCTTGGTGCCACAACAGCAGCAAAACATAACCCACACTAACCTGGAATTATCTGAGAAGGCGATGACATTGTTGGTGTTGGTGGTGTCAGAGGTGTTGGTGGCTTGTACCATACTAAGCAATGACTCCTCAAGCTTCTCCCCATCCACTGTGTATCGGCCCTGCATACAACAACATTGTAGTCAGTTTGTTTTCACCCTCCAAAAGTGGGTAACTTACAAAGTCAAGGTACCATGAAATTTGATGATCCTTAGTCATGAGGTAGAAATCAGTCTCTTTGGTCACAAGTCAAATCAATCCTAAAGTCTGACTACTCATGGATGTCAACTGAGCTGAAAGGGGTTAGGGACCATTGTCAGTTTAGAACAAATGCATTCTAGTTAGACTCCTACCAAATCCTCCATCACCTTATAGGTTTCAAGTTCCTAGAAACTCCAAACTTTGTATACAATACAGGCAAGGTTGCTGTACTGGAGTGAGGGATGTTAAGGTGGCTTGGGCACAAAGAGAATGGACCATGAAAATTGGGTGAAAATATTTAAGAATGTGAATCTGTTGGGCACAGTGCAAAAAAATATCCTCATTATTTATCTCATCATTATAGGATTGAACAGCGATGCTGCTGGAGATTGGACAACACTGAAAGCTGCCATCAGTTGAACAAGCCAACCAAAACATCAACCAGTTACTCCAGTGGTCAACACAAATAACATGAAGTTTATTCAGGCACATCATGCCACCCTTTTGCTGCGTAGAATTTGCACGAGCTGAACAAAATTGTCCTTTGCAAACTTAAATAAAATACTGTGCTGTTTATCTGCTGTCAAAAATTCAATTGTGATGAGTTTTAGTATTTTTCATGTCCAAGGTTTCTCTTAAGCATAGTAAAAATCTATGACATTAGCCATAAAATACAAAACTGGTAATTTGAAGCCAATGGGCATGTCCATTTATACCCATTATGTCAACTGGGTTCCATTATGTCCATTCAGGCCCAGTTAAGTATGTTCTGGCTTGTTCAGGTCATTTTGTATCCTTTTATTGTATACTCATTCATTCACTCACTCACTAATACATTCATTCAATTCATTTCATTTTATATTACATCAGGATGGAAGGAGATAGGGAGTCAATTCACTGATGGGGTGGGTGAGAAGAGTGAATGGGTCAGCATAAAAGTGAGTGGTACAGGGTGGGAGGTGGAGTGGGGTGGGTTGGGAGAAGTGGATGGGATAGGGTGGGATGGTGGGATGGGACAAGGTGGGATGGTGGAATGGGACAAGGTGGGATGGTGGGGTGGGGTGGGTGAGACACAGTAGGACAGGGGGAGGAGTGAGAGAAGTGGGTGAGACAGGGTGGGAGGACTGAGGTATTGCAGAATAGACTAAAACATTCTCCAAGATCATCAAAGGTGAGTGGAAAGAAGGGAGTAGGTAGGCAGAGGAGTGGAGGGTAAATTCTAGACCACAGGCCATTAAAGGTGTATCCATCTATCTCTATACCTATCACTATTCACCCGTATCTATGTCAGTCTATCTCTGTCCATCTCTCTATCTATCTATCAGTCTGTCTACAGCTAGATGCCTTAATCCAGGAGGAGTTGGCCATGAACAAATCACCCCCATATCACCTTTTCTGCCATCATGCTGCCCTATTTCCACCCCACACCACCCTTATTCATACACCTCTCCACTTGGTCCCCCCAACTCGCTCTTGGTCTCCCTCTCCACTCAGTCCTTCTATCTCACTCTTGGTCTCCTTTTCCCCCTTAATGCTCCACTTCACTCACATACTGTACACTCCCTTGGTCAATCTCCCACTCCCCATTTGCTTGCATAGGTAATTATCTCATGGTACCCCTGCTAGCACTTTCTAGCACATCCATTTACAAATGGCAGGGAAAGGCATGCAAATGAGGAAGTGAAGGAGCACTGTGGTGTTGCTGCGGATGTTGTGAAAAACATAAGATCTGTATCTTGAAATGGTTTGGTAATGTAGAGAGAACTGACAATGAGAGACTGATTAGAAAAGTGTATGTGTGTGAGATGGAGGGGGAGACCATGGATGAGATGGAGAGATGAGATGGAGAAGTATTATGAACGATGGTAGAGAAAGTTGGAGGAAGGACAACCTGATGGCAGAGGACAGGGTGGCATTGAGGCAAGTCCAATGTAGGCAGGTAGGTAGGCAGATAGATGCTACATTGATATATATTAGGCCAGTAACAAGTACCCACCTTAAAGAACCAGTGTCGTGAGTGCTCTGAGTTGGACTGGGCAAGGTCAAACAGCTCAACAGTCGTGGGGTTTCGCTGCACTTTGCTCACAAACACATCTGTGTAGTACTCCACATCCCACTCATCAAATGCCAGACCTGCAGCAGCAAAATCATCATCATCAGCAGCAGCAATGTACAAAAAAAGAAAAAAGAAAGAATCAGAAGCTGAAAGCCTTAAAAAAAAAAAAAAAAATCTGAACAAAAGAGAGAATCAAGATGTTAACTGGACTTGGCCTTTATGGGTCTTAATTAAAGAGATGATTGAGGTTAACTGGTCATGCAGTGCTGCCGAGGGATGAATAACTGGTCAACCTTCCCTCAAGTGTCTACACTTATTCACCTCATCTCTGGTCCCTACACTCCTAATAAAAAGGCAGCAATGGGTTGATTGATGGAAGGACAATTCTTTCAATCGTTTATAGGGTCATATTCAACATTGCACAAGAGACTTTATAGCACTTCTTTCTTAGAGGCTTATTTTACTTATTACATGGTGGCACTCTCTTCCATGTTATTACAGTAATATCATTATAATATTGGCATCCTTGGCATCAATAACAAAAAGTTCACTGAAGTGCAAGGTGCTGAATAACCTGCTAAAGAAGAGATGCTACGAAATCTCCAAGCCACTTAGAATATTATCCATGAAGTTAAATGAAAACCACTTCCATTCCTCTGAACCAACCCACCCATCTCTTTGTTGGCCTCCTGCAGTGCCTTCCTTCCCTTCCCCAGCACATCCACCTCTCTCCACTCTTGAGGCTTCACATTCTGCGCAAAGCTCTCCAGGGGCGTAGCATATTCCTGCTCTGTCATTGGGTCATGCAGGGCAGCTACCAACTGTGAATGGGGTTAGAAATGCATAACCCTACAATTAACACATACAGGCCATTTCATTTAATTTAGATCAGACAGACTTTACTGATCTTCCACATGGCCCACCAGCATCATAAAAACACCCTGCTAAAACTTATGCACCTGTCGTGACTAAAACAGTTCTACATGTATTCAATATGAACACTGAGTATTAGTGCCAAAGTGGTGACATGTGAAGGTGTGTGACACATAGAACTACTGGGCCTAGGGGGAACAAGCTGTTAAAACCTATGTCTAGAGTCATATTTTTGCTTTTGGAATATCATTTTGCCATTCAACCTGACAAATCACAGAGGATATACAGCAGTACCCACTGCAAGAACTTTTTTTTTTCTTTTTTTTTTTCATGTGTACAAGAGTGTGATTCATTTTGGACAATATTCCTGACTTGTAAAGAGAACTGCCTGAAGAAATAATCAGCTCCATTTAAGTGCGTGTATGCGAGTGAGGTTGAGTTGCGAGAGGAGAGGAATGTCACGGAGGAGATGTAGGGATGGAGTGAAGAGATATAAGAATGAGGGAGTGCTGTGAGCTGGAGAAAGGGGAGCCTGATGGCAGAAGACAGTGACATGAAGGAAAGTTGTTTGTACCCACCCCTGCCGGGATTAATGTGTCTTTCTACAGACAAACAGGCAGGCAGGCACACAGACAGAAAGAAAGATAGGTAGACAGATAAACAGACAGATAGACATACACTGCTTGCTTTATTGACTGAGAGATCAACTGACAGATAAGCGGATAGACAGTCTTAATTAAAATTTCAAGCTTGAGTAGCTTAACCTTTGCCCCAAATCTTGGCTCTGATGTAGTGCAGAGGGAGAGGAGGCAACGTAGACAACTCAGCATTCAGGAAGGAGAGATGGCAATTTTAAACCAAGTTAAAGTGAAATGAGTCTAATACCTTTGCCCTGATGCCTGGCTTTGGTGTGGACGAGAGGGTGAGGAGATAACGTTGTGCCCTCTCAAGACGGGTGACGTTCTGAAGGCCTGCAGCATGACACACACTCACAGCATTGGTACTCCAGGCTGTTGTGAAGCTTAGCCTGGGTAGGAGAGTCCTGTCAGCCCTTTCATGGTCAAAACAACTTCACTACTCTATTCCACATGATGCCTGACTAATTTATCTGAAAGTGGATAGTAGAAGACTGAGGGACATATGCTTAAACCCTAAATTGCAAAGTAGTGCAATCCCCTAATTATTCTATCTATCTATCTACAGTATCTAGATAATTTTTCACAGTAATTTATGGTCACACTCAGGGCACGTATGTCACTGTGCTACTGAACACATCATACCATACTCATCTGTGAGATGGAAAGAATAACACACCTCTTCTAAGCTTTTCAATCTTAACCAGTAGGCAAAAGTGACAAGCAGAAGAGGTAAAATATTAACAAACTTTTGTCCCTCACTGTACTACTCATACAGGTTGATCATTAGAGTTCAGCTATGACAGCAAAGAAGTTAAATTAAGAATACATAGAGACTGACCTAGGACCAATCTCAACAAGGATCTGTGAGTCTGTGTGCTGGATGCTGAGTTGTGGCGTGGTGTGGAGGCCAGACTCAGGCAGCCACAGATCACCCAAGAGGCCCCACAGCTTGCATGCCCCCTCACCGCCTAGCACACTTGCCACACTCTCCTCGCTGCTGCCATCATCATCCCTGCCATGATAAAGTGTGACTGGGTTGGTGAGTTATGGTAAGACATTGTATGGGGAAAATGGTGCAGCTTTTCTCTTTTCAATGACTCCCTTTAATTTGCTGGTTAGTTAATTAGTAAATCACTCTTAGTTTCAGCTTGTGTGTGTGTGTGTGTGTGTGTGTGTGTGTGTGTGTGTGTGTGTGTGTGTGTGTGTGTGTGTGTGCTTGCCTGTCTGTCTGTCTGTGTTTGTGTCTTTATGTATTTTTGCATGTCTCTATCTGCCTGTCTGTCTGTCTGTAACTGTGTGTGTATTTTTGCATGTCTCTATCTGCCTGTCTGTCTGTCTGTAACTGTGTGTGTGTGTGTGTGTGTGTGTGTGTGTGTGTGTGTGTGTGTCACACACACACACACACACACACACACCCACACGAGGATGTAGTATGGAGTTACATCAAGTTTTCTGGTGTAAAGTGTAGGGCATCAGCAAAATCCCCTCTGTGATCTCAATAGTGCGTTGTATTGCTCCTATGACACAGAATACGTGAATGTGGATAATGTACACTCACTGGGGTTTAGCGAGTATATAGTAGCATGTCTCCTGCTGTAACGAGGTGAGGGCTGGACACACTTTTTGTAGCTTTTTCAGTAGCTGCTCCTCACCCACACCGCCCCCGCCCTCACGGTACACACGCACCACGCCCATCTCAAGCCTCGCCCTCCTGACAAAAGGCAAAAGATAAAATGGTAACAGACACTCGCTTATTACCTCCATCTGGTAATTTTGCGAATAAATGCGAACCTCTCCTTGGAAATTACAGAAAGATGTTTTATTTGGTGTACTCCTGTCACCCTCCTTCTCCGACTACACACCCACATCTACGTTACACTCGAACACACCAGCCATACACCCACACCCACCACAACCACGCATCAACCATACCTATCATACACCCATACCCACCATACCTACCGTACACGCACATCCACCACACCTCCTGCCACACACTCATACCCACCTCACCTACCATACACAAACATCCACATACCTACCACATACCCACACCCACATACCTACCACATACCCACACCCACATACCTACCATATACCCACACCCACATACCTTCCATACACCCACATACCTGCCATACACCCACACCCAAATACCTACCATATACACACACACACCATACACCCAAACCCACTACACCTATGTCCGCAGGGCTTGGGATCGAACCCTAGAGTCGGGGCTCGCTCATCACGAGATAAGTACGCTACCCACCAGACCATCACAGCTCCTACAACACAGACCTACAAAGCCTTCATCATAAAGCTTGTAATTAATAGTTTCAGCATCCCAATATTTTTTTCCCTTCAACATCCAGATATAGATAGAGATAGATAGATATCTATATCTATAGATAGATATATATAGATACCGGTATGTATCTAGAGAGAGAGAGAGAGAGAAATATATAGATATGGATATATAGATAGATATAGTACCTTCAGCATCCCGATATTTTTCTCACTACCTCTTAACAAGAAAAATAAAACAGGCATTGATCTACTCAAAAGACATTACAGTCTCCTCTAGGAAAGTTAGGGGCATCTTAGGAAGGGATGGTGAAGCTTGACCGTACACAGAGCACACAAGTACACCATGTCAGCTTGAACAATAGCCTTGTAACCACTGAAGCAAAACAGAGAGGGAATCTGACATTTGTTTTGTTTGAAGATATGTAAGACTTCTACGTATAAGCAGCCCTAAACTGGATTATGCTCGTCCCGTTATGATACGAGTTCGCGATAGTGTTCACTGGATATTGGGAAGCTACTACAATATCTAATCCCCTTATTGTACGCATCCCTAAAGGAAAGCACGAACAGTGAATATTACCTTAACTATCTTGGGATGTAGTGGTACAGTGACGATGCTAGCGGTCAGCCGGGCGCCAACGCCTCCTTCCCTGATGCCGGTCTGGGCACCACTAATCCAAGGTCGGCCAGCAGAGTTACCAGATCTAAATCCGCTAGTGAGCTAAACTTTCTCTTAGATCACATTAAGCACACAAAAGAATGAGTTCAGAAAATTGTGAGTAAAATGTTAAAGCTCTAAAATGCGCATGAACTTTGTAAAAAAAAAAAAACTGTGGGACAATGCTAAGATTTCTTTTTACTAAGGACTGAAAACTGACACTAAATGCAAATGAGGATCTGCGTATCTAGCGGAAAAATCGCTGACTTGGCAGTTTTGTGAGGAGCCTGTCTGTCTGGCCCCAATGACCCCCACCTCCCCGTCTTCCCCCTGCCTCTACCTCCCCGTCTTCCCCGTCTCTACCTCCCCTTCCTCCCCCTGCCTCTACCTCCCCTTCTTCCCCCTGTCTCTACCTCCCGTCTTCCCCC
>NC_136987.1:4100484-4112984 GCF_032717465.1 Coenobita brevimanus
GGAAATGTTAAGGATCAGGCAAGAATGAAGTAGATCGATTTTGAGTGCAATCGACTGTGGGTTGAGGTCACAGGGAAATGTCAAACAACCTACCCTAAGACCCGTTGTGGGGAATGGAAGTTGCTCTCTCTCTCTCTCTCTCTCTCTCTCTCTGGTTGCTCCTTCTTCCTCTATGTGTTCACTTTTATGCAACAAAGCCGTCGCAAAAGCACAGAAATTGCCAAAACACCCCATTAGAGGACATCAGTCTGAACCCCACTTGGAAGGTCAACTCCTATTAAACCCTATTGAACCCCCAATGGATGTGTGTACAGAATATCTTTCAAAATGTGTGTAGAGGTTCAGAAATTTGTTACGTAGGCTATGCAGAACTATATATATAAATTCTACCTTAATAATATTGGTGATAGATAGATAGATTGACAGACAGAAAAATAGGTAGATAGACAGATAGATAGATAGCTGGACAGACGGATGGACAGATAGACAGATAGATAGACGGATAAATAGATAGATGTAGACAAGACAGAAAGATAGATTGATTGATAGAGAGATGGATGGATGGATGGGTGGGAAGGAGGGGAGGGGGTGTATGGAAGTATGGATGAATGGATAGATACAGAGACAGAGACAGAAGGACAGACAGAAAAAGACAGGTACTTAGAGTCACCCAAACAAGGTGATTAGAGATGAAAATGCATTGAATCAGCACACTCATGAAATCTGGACGACAGGGAACAGTGAAAATATATTATCGCTGGATCATATACCGAAACCGTACATCGCAAAGTGGACTGCAAGCTCCTAATTCTTGGCAATTTATTTAAGGAACGCCTGTGGTTCTTAGGCATAGTTAGCCTGCATTCCACTATATAGTTTGCAGACAGCAGTTGTAAAGGAAGGACAGCTACCAACAACAACCTCTCATCCTCATCAGGTGCATTCAAAATTTTAGTCAGAAGTTGGGGTCTTGCAGTTCGCTTTACAATTTGAGATTTAAGCATACGATACCTATATATTTACAATCGCATAATATAGAGAGCTACCATCCTGGCTTTAAGTGTAAATATAAACAGTTACATATAAGAGAACTAGTGGATATAGGGTGAGCCATTTAAAGCAGCACTGAGATATATCCTCCGTTGAAAATGGTACACAAACGAGTATATATGTAAATGTCTCCTTTTGTTAATTTTATAAATCGGTGGTTATTCATTTATATATATTAATTTAGGTACGGCTTTAAGTGGCTCATGATGTATGGTAAAATTCGTGTATTAAATTTAGATATAAATATAAAGAACTCCGTTACAATGAAGACTAATTTCATTGTCTATTAATCCATATACTACGATCACATATTAAGTTAATTTTGGCTACCCTGACACCTTTTTGTTCAGCTTAGGAAAATAGTCTCGTACTGGAGGGATTACTGAAGGTTGTAACTAACCCCTCCTGTTCGAAAAATATCAATGACGATGGATGTTACACGATTTTAATGACATCCTCTAAATGCAGAAATTAACAAGAGTTCGTCAGTTGCATAAATAAAGAGCATCAGATTATGAGAAACTAACTCTAGATTAACTGATTTTGTTGAATTAAGTGTTCTAATTATACGAAAAGCACATTTTTTTTTTTACATTAAACTATGCATTTATATAATACGGTGTACCTAAAGAATGATTTTTTTTTTCTCCTCTGCATTTTAATTATGAATACATGTAAATGCTGAAAAGGGAGCTTGCTCATATGAACAATAAGATATACTTCTCCAACCCTTTTATAAGTCCCAAAAATAAATAAACAAAAATATGAAAAAAAAAAAAGTGAAGCCTCATGTACCTGTAAAAAGGAACTCTCTATATAAATGGCACATGAGATCTACACAGCACAGGAAGACAATGACAAATATATAGAAATGCTGCATACCAAAATAGTTCTCACAAATCTTATCATTTTACACACCGAATTCGTAGTTCAGTATACAGGCATCTTTATGACGGAACAATGCCAAGGACGGAGAGTCTGTTAATAAATCGTATTCTAAAAAGCCACTGAGATTTCGTATTTCCTCTTCCTCAGCGATTTATCTTGCCTGTTACACCTTTAGCCATTTGCTTATACCGTTTTAATACCGACATGATGCTGGGGAGGTGCCTTCCGGTGGTGACACTGGTATAACCAAGCTACTCCACTGCCTGCTTATACAAATGCTCAACTCAGTCCCTGTCCCCCAAAAGGAAGCTAATGAGTTACAGTAAGAGGGCAGCATCAACCTGCAGTCCACCGGGTTCATGTTCAGATGAGTCTAGGGCTGCAAGTACTAATATGATACTGTAGTCGGCATCAGTAACATAAAAGAACATTGAGGCGTAAGTGTTCAGAATAAATCGCTTAGGCAAAGGTGTTACATCTCTGAAGTCACTTAGAATACGCCCCAAAGTCACAACCTTCCCTAAAACAATCCTTATTATTTACCAAGAACATATATACAGAGTGGTCCAGATGTCTTGCCTCATATCTCTGGCTTACACACACTTAATACGCGTCCACACCGAATGCTTGCGGGCGCTGACGGGAGTTTTGAATCCCTGTAGCTCACATAAGTTCTCTCCCGCACCCACCCGCGTCCAGTGGGGCCATTTTTATAGGCTACAGTGATGCCAAACTCCCTCCCGCACCAACAACCATTATGGTGTGGACGCGGCTTTACTCTGATGCAGAATTTCCCCCCCGCATCAGCAAGCATTCGGTGTGGACGAGACCTAACATTGGCGGGAAGCTCTACTGCACACGTTCAAGCCTTGTTTTACTAGTTCTGGAGGGCAAGTGATCCGTAGGGCCAAGGAACACCACTTTCTTTGTCCCTGGAAGAGTGACCCGGAGGAGTGACCCGCCCCCTCCCATCACCCTACACACTGGTATAGGTGAGGATGGCTTCTGAGGACATAGGGACCATCCTGTGTTTATACTAAAATACAAACGACTATCAGCTACGGATATACAGATGAGAACAGAGCTATAGTTCTTTCACATTAACTTGATCCAGATTTTCTTCCTTGTGCAGCTTTTTTTTCCTCGTAGCTCTGCCAAAACACTGATACGGCTCTACATCGCTTCCACTGCACTTCTTCCTGATAGTTTCATATTATAGTCTTAATCTATTATTACCCCTCTGTATTCAGGATGGGGAGATGGCAGTTTTAGGCCAGATTAGAGCAAAAGGAGTACAGTATATAAGTTCATTTGATTTCTAACAAAATATGACGATTTTCACAGGCAAACCCTTCGCTGCAAAATGCCTACGGAAAAAATAAATATAGGATGTCATATTCCTTTACTGTTTTCAGGCAATCAATCTATACAACTATACTGCTGCAGCAATATGTATGAGAGTCTGTAGGATAATACGTGTAGGATGGTTATCATTCCCTACAACAGTATCAATCCTGGGAGCAGTACTGATAGTTTTTCTTGATTAAGACAGCTAATTTACAGATAAAATAACACTCCAAGTTTCTGGTACATCACACTTACTAGAGATACGCCTTCCCGATTCATACTTGGCTAGTAAGGAGAAGAGTTCATTCTGGCCGTTGCTCTCCCACAGCAGATACGAATGGCCCTGTGAACTTCATATGGATCGAAAAAGAGTGGCGCAGTTACTAGTATGTCAAAGGCTAATCTGTTCCAGTGGTACATAGAGTTGGCAAAACAGATTCACAACTGTTGGCAAGCTTCTTTCCAAATGTCAACAGATTACAAACATACAAACATAGGCAACGCAAAGCTGTTGCAACCTTACGTCTGACCAAGCACATACCCCCCACATCCCTGCACACCTAACCAAGCGCATGATGACCCTCACCCCCCCCCCCCCTTTCTGTATAATAGTGACATTAAAACTTAAAAACCTCAGTAGGTCATCCATAGTAATAATAAAGTTGTGAGCAGATCTGATGAAATCATGACTTGTGCTTTTTTCATTTAGGCAGCCATTTTTATGATCACATAATAGATACAGTCCTGAAACTTCATAGCTACGTAATTACCGGTAGATATTCATATAATCATTTATCATGTACAATTTCTGCCTCCTAGGTGTAATAGTTGAAAAGTTTTAATAGATAAATGCATTAAAATAATCACTTTTATGTAATGTTGCAAGTTCACAACATTACATAATCTCATGGCATTCTAACTACCAAAAGGCACCAGGAGGCATATTAACACATATTCCTGGAGAGTCTGGAGCCTGTATCTGTATTAGTTTCTGAGTCCTGGAGTGGAAACGAATAATTTTTTTTCATTATTAAAAAAAAAAAAAAACTACAAGACACAGCATTCTACCCATCAAAACGCACCAGTTCACTATAAGACACATAACTTTGTGAAATTTCATGACTCTACTGTGAATACTTTCTGAGTTCTGGCCCGGAAACGAAATCTCTACACCTGGCCAGTCGCCCTGCTGCCTTGTCACCCAACTTACCGACGGACGCCTATTGATCCCAGGGATAACAACACCCTCCTCTAACTTTGTTATGTGAAGGGTAAAAATATAATACAGTATATCACAAAAAGTATAGGATCTCAAGAATATCATTGAAATCTTTGCAAAATCTCTTTCAGTATCACTATTTATCAAAATGCATCGCTTGACAGACATAAATCTTCCTTGATTGAACACTGCCTTACCGTGGCGTAAAAATTTGTGCATCCCAGTGATCAGTGGGCCTATACTTATTAGATGCAGTCATACTAGGCAGGTTCATAGGCATCAAACGAAGTGTTCTCGTTGTAATTACCTCCCTACTTCCTCTCGTACCAAGTGCCCTACTTTGGTAATTTTGACTGGACATTTGACAAACCCTGGAGGTATATATGACGCGGACTAGCACTGGCCGCCCGTCTAAGAGCTGCCGCCTGTCTAAAAGTACGAGGAAGTTCCTGGCTGGTGGGGTGAGACGTTTCGACAAGTACTTGTGGGCCAGAAGGGTTGGAAGTCATTGGATTCTTGGCTACCATGTGGCTGTTGTCGCTGTTACTTCTCTTCAGCCGCCTCTGCAGACACTCTACAGCCCCTCCACGTGGTGCTATGCTGTCTTTTGCCCAGTTCAGAGCTTCCTGATGCCTTCTCACTGCTCTCATGCTACCTTTTGCCCAGTTCTGAGTTTTTTGGTGATTCAGGTTTCGTGGTGACAGAGAAACCAGACTGTTAGGTGTGTTGGTCTTTCTGAAGTGGTTTGTTCTTTCTTCATCCAGTGTCTTCACAAGGGCACTCAAGTGTCTCATCTTCCCTGCTGCTGCTGCATCACCATATGTCCAGTTCTCACGATTCTGGTAATTCTGGTTATGTGACAACGAGGAATCTATCATATCGGGTTTGTCAGTATCGGTGGAGTGGTTTTCCCCATCTTCGTCCAGTGGCTGCGTGAGGGCGTTGAGGTACCCAGTCTCTTCTGCTGGTACTACACTATCATATCGCGAGTTCTCATCCGTCTCCTGGTAATTCAAATTGTGTGGCGACGAGGAAGCCAGCCCCTTGGATCCGCGAATCTTGGTGGAGTGGTCACCCTTTTCTTCGCCTCGCGTTCGTATAAGGGAGTTCAAGTATCCCATCTCTCCTGCTGTTAATACACAACCATACGTCCAGTTCTCGTTTGTCTCCTGGTGGTTCACGAATTGCGACGATGCGGAATCCAGTCTGTCGGATCTGTGAATGCAAGGAGAGCAGTGTGGTTTTTCTATATCTGGCGTTAGCTCGAAGGCACTCACGTAGCTTGTCACTCCCGCCGATACTATGCACTCTATAGGTGAAGCTGTGGGACGATTTCTCCAGCTTTGTGGTTCTTTGTCACCTTTCGTCCAGTTTTGAATCTCCTGACACTCTGCCGACGATACTGTTCTATTTTTTCCACCGTTCTGAGGTTCCTGGCCCTCTCCCTGACTACCTACACTACCATTTGGCCAATCTTCAACCGCTCTTTTGCTATTAGTCCATCTCTGAGTTTCCTGGCATTCCTCTTGGTTATCTACGGTTCCATTTGGCCAGTTCTCGATCTCCCTCTTGCTAGTTGTCCATTTACGAGTTTCCTGCTGATGATTTAGGTCTCGTGGTGACAAGGGAACCAGCCTCTCTTGTCCGTGGGTCTTAGTGCCATGCTCTTGCCCCTCTTCGTCTGATGGCCGCGTGAAGGCGCTAAGGTAGGACGGGGACAGGAGGGCCAGTGGAGGGGGCACTGAAAACAGGCTCCACACACGCGTTGACGAGTGACGAAGAGCCTCTGTGTCTGTAAGTGGAAAGAGGGATTAGTGATCGTCCAGGGATAGTACACACACACACACACACACACACACACACACACACACACACACACACACACACACACACACACACACACACACACACACACACACACACACACACGAAAAAGTCAAATACTAAAGTAGTCAAGGGAAACTACTCGTCTTTCTAGCACCTCCACACAGGCGCTGACGAGTGATGAAGGACCTCGGTGTTTGGAAGGGGAGGTGAGGGGAGGGGGAGACTGAAATAAATCCACTAAAAATAAAGAATAAAAAAGTCCTCAATTCGTACCAAGAGCATAAACAAAACTAATCGCTTTGAGAGTCTGATGTAAGAAAATTTCAATCTTCTTCGCCACAACACCTCCTTAAAACTAAATCTTAACGTTTGAGTGGTGATGAGGGGTTAATGAAAAGTTGTCTGATGAGAGAAAGGATAAAATGCCACTTGAATAAAGAGTTCCTGCATAGAGCTTGATTTCTGGCCTCTCTATACACGAGTTCACGAATGGGGGGGTTAGTAAAAGTCGTCTGGTAGTAGAGAGAATATTGAAATTGTCACTGAATTAATTTTGGATGGGGAGAATAAGTATTGTAAATGTCTCTGTAAACTAATTTTGCAAGGGGGAAGGGGTTTATAAAATCGTCTATAAGTAGCAAGAACACAAAAACGCCTCCCATAGCTGAAGAAAATCGTCTGATGGGGTTAAAAGAATTAAAATATGGTGTCTATATATGAACAAGATTAACTCAGAGAGAACATGCTCCAGGTATCACATCCACCACTTCCACCACAAAAAATCCTTCCTGCTTCATACTTATCGTCGTGTTTTCAGTGACTCTGGAGATACGTAACACTTCTTCTATAACGATTCAGTCTGCTCATTACACTTTAATATCCTTGTGTTTGATATTAATGCAGACTGTTTTGAGATTAAATAAATGTAAACAAAGTACAAGAAAATGCTGAGGCGTAATATACAGAATGAATCGCTAAAAGAGAGGCACTACGAACCAACCTTTGTCACCTAGAACACAATACTTAACTAGCATGAAGAAATATATACTGGAATTAATTATAGAAGCTCAGTAAAACTATATAATCAACGTGAGAAGACTAATTATAGAGGTTCATTAAAAAGTCAATAATAAGGCGTAATATGCAGAATAAATCGCTATGGAAGAGGTGCAACGATACTCAGCTAGGATGAGGAATATCAGCTAGAAATAAATATAAATGTTCAGGCCAGTGAGAGAGACCGTGACTCTCTTCGTGGAAATATTTGTGTTTGGAGTTCACGTGTATCGTTAGAGAGAGATGGGGGAGCAATGGTGTGTGTGTGTGTGTGTGTGTGTGTGTGTGTGTGTGTGTGTGATGAGGTAAGGTGAAGTGTGTGTGGTAGGGTGATGCGTGGTGTGGTGTGTGTGGATGAGTGTGGGTGTGGGTGTGGTGGTGTAGTGTAGTATTGTGTGTGTGTGTGTGTGTGTGTGTGTGTGTGTGTGTGTGTGTGTGTGTGTGTGTGTGTGGTGGTGTAGTGTAGTAGTGTGTGTGTGTGTGTGTGTGTGTGTGTGTGTGTGTGTGTGTGTGTGTGTGTGTGTGTGTGTGTGTTTGTTTCTTTGTGTGATGGGGTGATCGTGGTGGCATGACTAATCTGTTTGCTTGTTTGTTTTGTTTGTTTGGACTTAGGTTATATCAAATCCCTTTTTACCACGCAACTCTCTCTTATTCCCTTTTCCATTAGTCTTTTCTTAACACCTCTCTCTTAGCGATTCGTCCGGGCTCTATCTGTCTGAGTTGTCTGAGCTATTGTGTGTTTACTCTTCACTGACAAAGATCCCTAACCCTTTGAACCTCGATTGATAGCCAAGTGTAGTTAGACTGGACGGTTGATTTGACTAGTAACCAGGGAGACTCATTCCTACTCCGTAAAAAGGGTTCATCGAATTTCATGGAACCACGACTTGGTGTTCAAGTTATAAGTAGCCCAGTTCCTTCAGGTGAAAAAGACTAGACTGTACTGTACCCTTTTCACTCTAACTTGGCCTAAAATTACCATCCCTCCATCTTGAATGCTGAGTTGTAACACTAGGTTAACGTTAGAATATTATGCTAGTCACGAAGAAGTGCAATGGAGAGTATATAGTGCCAAGGTATTTTCTGCCACTGAGCTACGTGAAATGAGCTGCAAAAGGACGAAAATTTGGGCCAAGTAAATGTGACAGTACTACAGGAGGGGAGAAAATAAACTTCATTTGTATTCAGTGAGTTAAGGGAACTAAATTTTAGGGGTATGTGTATTATTATTATTATTATTATTATTATTATTATTATTATAATTATTGGTGGGATGTGAAAGCCATTTATATTCAGATGAGGTAAGGTAATGAAGGGTTGCATCCCGCGTCATCTTATTTGTGGTGTCTCTTATTTATGCATATTTGTGTGTGTGTGTGTGTGTGTGTGTGTGTGTGTGTGTGTGTGTGTGTGTGTGTGTGTGTCCCTCTGTGCTTGTGTGCGTATGTGTGTGTGAGCGCAGGTGACGGAGGAATATGTCGAAAAAAAATTATGAAGACTACAGGTATAGACAAAGGGAGATTAAAATGCAGTCAGGGAGATGAAGGAAGAGAGCCAGGGAGTGTAAGAAAGAGACAGAGGATTAGAGAGAGATCAGATAGAGCGAGGATGCCCCATTGTGTGAGAGGGGGAGAGAATTTGAATGAAAAGAAGAGGCTAAGATAAGGGGGTATAGACAGATAGATGGATGGATAGATAGATAGATAGATAGACACCTTCCTGAATTCTGTTGCCTCCTCGTTCGTCTCTGGAGAGTGATTGCTGAGATAAATTGAAACTGGCACTGTGATGCAGACAGGGATAAATAGATAGACTGATGATAGATAGATAGATAGATAAAAAATAAAAATAAAAAATAATTGGGTTTTACGCCAGGTATCCCCGAAGGGCTAAGGCGTTGCCCCTGGGTAGAGGACTTTTGGACTGGAGCGTGTAGCATTTTATGACCGGATGCCCTTCCTGATGTCTACCAATGACCTTTGGGTGGATTCAATCCCCCGACTCTTCGGTCAGAGCGGAGCACTCTAACCCACTGAGCCACGGCTGCTACAAGATAGATAGATAGATAGATAGGTAGATAGACAGATGGACAGACAGACACCTTCCTGAATTCTGTTGCCTCCTCGCTAGTCTCAGGAGAGTGATTGCTGAGATAAATTGAAACTGGCACTGTGATGTGGAGAGAGAGAGAGAGAGAGAGAGAGAGAGAGAGAGAGAGAAATGTGGACAGAGAAAAGAGAGAGTGAGATGAATAGCTGGACGGACAGGTAGATAGACTGATAGGTAGGCTGGTTGACTGACTGACTGATGGACTGACAGAGAGATAGACAGATAGACACTGATAAACAAACATAAGACTCCTCCACTCACCTGAATTCTGTCTTCTTCTTCTTCTCAGCAGAGTGAGTGCTGACGTGAGCTGAGACTGAAACTGCGAGGTGGAGAAGGTGTACAGGCCTGGGTTGACTGCTGAGTTGAGGGGCAGCACCAGAACAACCAGCCAGGCGTACACTCCCTCTGTACAGCGTGGGGGGTTAGTACATGCTCTCTGTACATTAGGGAGGACAGTACATGCTTTCTGTAACGTCTGGGTACACCTCAGGACGAACCCGGGACTGCAACTGCTACCCCTTTATCTCAGTATTAGCCTATTACATCAGTGTTTGCTCTCTGCATTGTACATAATATTATCTGTACATCTCAGCACAACCTTGTACACACCCTCCGTGCATGGTTATATTACTCTCGCTGTGGAAAATTGAGGATTATAACGTACATTCTTTCTGTATACCGCAATAGTCCACTCCCTCCATTAATTATCACATTCCCCTCTCATTTATCATAATTTGAAGAGGATGTTGCAGAAACAGAAACAAGAGAGTACAAAAATAGGAGGGTTATCAGCAGAGCGGCCGGGAGGAAAAAAAATGACCTCACATCCACCCACTCTCATTCACCCACGTACAGTCCAACTAGAAAGCACCCACAGAGCACATACCCCCGCCAAAAACATTCAAATACAAGCTTTGTTTCTGTAATTCCTCTTTCCTACCAGATAAATATGTATATGGTCTCACGTAGACAATTAATTCTTAATCTGCCCTATTACACAATATGAGAGAGCGCATACCTCCGCAGACGCCAACAAAATTTACTATTTATTCCTGCATTCTAATCCGGATCCATCTCAAAATCTTATCAACTCTTCCTAAACTCAGTGCCCACCTATTCACCAAATTTAATTGAAATCTGATGAGAACTTTTTGAGATAACTTGTACACAACAGATAAACAAACAGACAAGGGTGAATAACTTAAAGATTTCGTTGGTAGAGGTACAAAGTCGTCACAGGAAAATACTCACGGTGGATATCAACCAGTGCCAAGGCCGCCACTTTGACGCATATGATTGGCATCCAGCAGAGGCAGTTGGTGATCACGATGAAGAAGAAGCGGAGGGCGAAGTTCATGTCGTCAGTGGTGAGTGGTGTGGAGAGTCTGGTGACCCGGATGTTGAAGAAGAGACCCGTGTAGGCGCCTAGGATCACTAACATGCTGATGGTGGAAGGGGTTACGGTTATTTCAGTCACCTAGATCATCCCCTCCAGGCTCCATCTTCTCCCCTGACGGTAAACACAGTAAATCAATAAATTATCTAAGTTCTAGTGTTATATTTCTTGATTCTGATTAGCCAACCATTCAGCATATCATCCTTTTCCACCCTCACGCCCCGAATCCGCCAAAAGTTTACTGTGCAATGGTGTAAATCGATTTCCAGCTTCAACCATGTCACATCAATCGTTGTTCTTGGGGCTGATGTTTTAAGAAAAAGTATCTTCACTGACGGGTGTAATATGAAGACAAAATTATATGTGAAATGGTTTTAAGCAACAAATATGTCAGATCTTTCTTCCATACTACTACTGCTACTACTACTACTACTACTAATAATAATAATAATAATACTGCTACCACTACTACTACTACTACTACTACTACTACTGCTGCTGCTACTGCTACTGCCATTACTGCTGTTGCTATAATATTACTTCTACTCTTACTAGTATTATTTCTCTCTCTCTCTCTCTCTCTCTCTCTCTCTCTCTCTCTCTCTCTCTCTCTCTCTCTCTCTCTCTCTCTCTCTCTCTCTCTCTCTCACCTGATAAAATTAATCCCAATGAAGATGAATGCCGAATACTGCCATCCCGCCAAAAAGGGTTCGCTGATGTGCAGAGGAAAACACATTGCATTGCTCCCGTAGAAACTCCCAACCCATGGAACTGAAAAAAAATATATATATATGAGAAGTGGTGTGTGTGTGTGTGTGTGTGTGTGTGTGTGTGTGTGTGTGTGTGTGTGTGTGTGTGTGTGTGTGTGTGTGTGTGTGTGTGTTCATCATCACCATCATCATCATCATCATCATTATCTGAGCTCACAATCACTCGAGAAATAAGTGAGTTCTTATATCAATTTTTCCTACAGTTCATTATCATGATCATCACCACCATCACCACAATGGATGACAGGAAATCACAAGGCAAGGAGGAGGAGGAGGAGGAGGAGGAGGAGGAGAAGAAGAATGAGGAGGAGGAGAAGAAGAATGAGGAGGAGGAGGAGGAGAAGAAGCATGAGGAGGAGGAGGAAGAATCAGAGGAAAGAAGAGAATGGCTAACGAGGACACACACGGCTGGCAAATACTAACTAGGGAAGAGGGCGAGGCTGAGTGAGGTGAGCCAAATGACGAGAAGACACATACGGGCACCTCGAGGGGACACTGTGCGATCATCCAAGCCTTCACTGATGTACAAGCAACGTTCCAGGGACATGAAGGTCAGGATGAACACCGACGTCTGAGGGAAGGAGGAGAGAAGCAGTCACATCAATATCGTCACCATCATCATCATCATCGTCATCATTAGCATCATCATCATCATCATCATCGTCATCATTAGCATCATCATCATCTTCATCATCATCATCATCTTCATCTTCATCATCATCATCATCATTCAGACCCCCTTTCTCGTCCTTCTGTGGGGTGAGGTGGGGTCCAGAGCCAGAAAATCAAGTATAGAAAGAGATACTAATCAAACTTTGCCCAACTGAATGCCCCA
>NC_136987.1:4122984-4125484 GCF_032717465.1 Coenobita brevimanus
GTAGGAAGGTGATTTTGTGTGTTGTGGTGTGGTGGGGTGAAGGAGGGTGATTTTGTGTGATGTGGTGTGGTGGGGTGGGGTGTAAGAAGGTGATTTTGTGTGGTATGGTGCGTGGTGTGGTGTGACATGGTGTTGGAGGGTGATTTTGTGTGGTGTGGTGTGGGAGGGTAATTTTGTGTGGTGAGGTTTGTTGTGGTGTGGAAGGGTGATTTTCTGTGATGTATTATGGTGTGGTATGGGAGGATGATTTTGTTTGGTGTGGTGGGATGTGGGAGGGTGATTTTGTGTGGTATGGTGTGGTGGGATATGGGAGGGTGATTTTTGTGGGGTATGGTGTGGTGGAATGTGGGAGGGTGATTTTGTGTGGTGTGGTGGGGTGTGGGAGCGTGATTTTGTGTGGTGTGGTGGGGTAGGGTGTGGGAGGGCCATTTTGTGTGGTGTGGTGCTGTGGGGTGTTTTGGGGTGTGGGAGGAGGATTTTGTGTGGTGTGGTGCGGTGGGGTGGAGTGTGGTGTGTGGTACGAGGACAAGCAGAGATCTGAAGTTGTACAAATAGATAGACTGATAGATAAATTGATAGCAAAGATAGAGAGATACAGTAGATGGAGAGATAGACAGATGGATGGATATGCAGACAGACAGACAGATAAATAGATATATAGTGAATGACTGATTGCCTGATAAATAGACAGATGGACAGATGGAAAGACAAATAAATAGGCAGACAGACAGGCAAACAGACAGGAGCTAATGCAGTAACTCACAATTCTTCCAGGGCTGTGAGGCTGCCCAGGAGGTGCCTAGAGACGCTGGTGAGGTTGTTGTGATTCAGGTACCTGTAATCAAATAAATAAATGAATAAATAAGTATAAATCCAGGGTAGTCCATACATAGCACCCCTCTTCCACACTGCTGGGGGATTTCTCGTGTTTTGTGGGGACGGCTTACTCAGGGTTAAAAGAGTCTACCCTTCACCTTTTATTCATTTTCTACTCCCGCTGCCACATCCATACGAGCAGTCAACGTTATCAGTGTCCACCTTGCGTTATTTGGTCATTTCCCACTCCCGCCGTCATATCCGCGCCCACACCAGCAGACTGAGCCGTTCCCGTGATGCAGAAACTATTTACTATTTACGGACCACCCTCTGCCTTCAGTCTGCCCTCCCTCCAAGGTGCAGTAGTCGAACGCCTTCATCTGGTGGCATCGATACAGCTATACTCATTTCACCTTAGCTTAGATTCTCGCCGTCTTTCAGCTTATTTCATGTAGCTCAGTCGCAGAATAAGACACTACCATGCCTGTACATCCGGTCCATGGCACTTCGTGACTAGCACCATAATCTAGCGTAAATTACAACTCGGCACTCAAGTTGGAGAGATTGCAAAATCGGCCAACTTAGAGTACAGAGGGCAGAAGGAGGGCTCTACATCCTTTCCATAGCACTTCTTCGTGACTAAACTGCTTCCCTATCCCCCAAAAGGAGAATGGTAGACTTCAGAAAGGTAAAGTAACGTAAGCTGAATTAACAGCGACATATTATCCTTTTCCGTCCATTTTTTGAAGATTTTGCGTAGCACATCTGTAATATGGTGTATGGAATTTTTTTTTAATCCAATCTGTTTTTCCTTCCTCTGTTCCTATTCTGGAGGGAGAGAGAGAGAGAGAGAGAGAGAGAGAGAGAGAGAGAGAGAGAGAGAGAGAAGAAAAAGATCTAGAAAAAAAATAAAGTTGATGTGAAATATTTGTCAAAAATGAATGTCCAAGGCAGAGGACTGACTTTCCCAACAATTCCTGTATAAATATTGATAGCAGGGGGAATAAACTGGGGACATTAATTACGTAGGGTCCTCTCTGTCTCTGTCTCTGTCTGTCTCTCTCTCTCTCTCTCTCTCTCTCTCTCTCTCTCTCTCTCTGTATATAGATAGATAGATAGATACAGTATATACATAGATAGATAGATAGACAGGCAGATAGATGAATTAATAGATAAATAGACAGACACATATAAGTATTTATAAACCATTCTATATACCTACTAACCATCTATCTATCTATAATCTATCTATCTATCCATCTAACTGTCTACCTATGTATCTATCTATCTATATCTATCAATCTATTTATCCATATCCAGATAGACAGATAAACAGATAGATCTTTTACTACATGCTGGCGTCATATTTTTTTCCAACATTCCTTTCCTAGCTCGTGCGTAGGCCATGGGAATGTGTATGTGCAATTCCTCCCTGACAGCTCTGACGTACGTGGCCAAATTCACGCAGGGGATGGACAGAAGCACGTTTTGTATCTCCATGTCACGCATCACCTATAATTGCTACGTTGCCATGATCATTAGTCTGTTCTCCTCTGGTCTGTTATGAAGAGTCGTCGTAATCTGCTACTTTCCTCTCTCTCTCTCTCTCTCTCTCTCTCTCTCTCTCTCTCTCTCTCTCTCTCTCTCTCTCTCTCTCTCTCTCTAAATATACAGGTAAAGTAAG
>NC_136987.1:4127984-4150484 GCF_032717465.1 Coenobita brevimanus
GAAAGAGGATACTTTTGCCTATGAGGTGAAGTCAGGATTCCAGGGGCTTGAATGGTGAGTGAATGAGAGTGTGGCCCATTTTCAGACTTTTGATGCTCTCTCTCTCTCTCTCTCTCTCTCTCTCTCTCTCTCTCACACACACACACACACACACACACACACACACACACACACACACACTCACTACCCGCTCTCTCTCTCTCTCTCTCTCTCTCTCTCTCTAGGTAACTCACAGTCGTTGAAGTGCTCCCTGGTTGGAGAACACGCCATCAGGTAGCTCCACCAAGCCTGTCTCTTCCAGTGCCCTGCGGAGGATAGAAAAGAGAGACAGAGAAAAAAAAAATGAGCCTCCTCCTATACTCTGTTCATTCTAAGCTGGCAAGATAGGAGAAGCAGAGAAAAAAATTACCCTCTTCCTATACTCCGTTCATTCAAAGCTGGCAGCTAATCCTAATTCCTCTACCAAGCCCGTCTCTTCTCGTGCCGTATGAAGGATAGGAGAGAGATAAAATTTAGACTCCTTCTATAGTCTGTTCATTCTAAACTGGCAAGTATCCCTAGCCCTGTCAACCATATTCCTTGATCTTGGCGGGGGTGGGTAGTTTAGATTTGAATTCTCGTCACTTCAGGAAGCTCCCTAATACTCTTTAACTGGTAGGATTTATCTCAGCAAAATCACGGGCTGTTAACCTTAATGGAATACCCGAGAGTGTCAAGGAGAATGAAAGAGTCAGTCGAGGTAAATTAAAACACACTGATTGATGGAAACAAATTTGTCTGGAATCACCATAAAAATCTTAGGGTGGTGAGGGAGGAGATCTAGCAGCTAACTCTCACCCTTTTCTGTCCATCTCTCTAATGCAAGAGTTAGTCGATACTCTCAGTCTTTTAGGTATGCAACAAGTCAACTCTGGAACACTCTTGGTTTGTCTGTATTTCCTTCTGCCTATGGCCTCCAGTATCTTAAACGCAATAAATTCAGGGTTCTCAGAATTAATGGGATCTTGAATTTGGCTATCTTCTATTTTTATTCTTGGAGAGAACAATACTGGAGCCTCCTAGTCTTTTGGTTTTCACTTTTTTGTATAAGAAACCAGAATAAGGACAGCAATCTTGGCGGCATAACAGCAAACTTCTCTACCACCACCCAGCAAGACGTAAACTCAAATCTAAAAACACAAGCTCCATATACACTAAAAAATCCCATTCAAACCGACGAGAAGGTAGATGGGTACTCACAGTGTAGTAAGAGTCGGGTACAGCGCCATGGTTACAGCGTCTAGAGTCACTCGGGATCTGCTCTTTAGGTTCCTAGAGTAAAAAGGAAATAGATCACAGATGCAGTCAAATATTAAAGTCCATTCGCCTCTCCTTTATTTTATCACTGGATTCGTAGATGCTTAAATGTGACGTAGTGAAAAGAGGTGTATATTACCATTCATCTGTCGTGGTAATATGCCCCTTTGTTTACTAAGTCTCATTCAATATGTTAATCCAGCGATGAAAAGAGCAGAGAAGGCGAACTTTTGTATTTTGTTAACCCATGGTGTTAAAGAGAGACGCCTTCATGCAGTGGCACCAATATAATCAGCTGGTGGAGCTATCTGGTTACACAAACGTCCCTCAGTTCCCCTCCATATCCCACAGAGGAGAATGCTTGACTGTGGAAGAAGGGCAGCTTGGGTCTGAGGTCCATTGGGTTCACATTCAGATTATTACTACTTTCTACCTCAAACCCTAACACCTACTGAAAGGAAATCGTAGCCAGAGTTCCACAACAAGCAGAGACCTATTATCCAGTGTTAAGAAAGGTAATGATTTTAATCTTCGCGGTTCAGAATGCCAATGTTATCTGTGTAGTCTGGCAAACCTTCAAACTACCGCCTGACACTGGACGATAGGTCTTGCGTTCGGTGTCACACCCTGGCCACGATCTTTCTCCAGACAGTGGCAGGGGTGAATAGTGGGCAGAAACTATGACCCATGAGTGCACAGCCATGAAAAAAGGTTCCCCGACAATCAACAACCAGAAGTGGAACCCCAGCTGCTAGCAAGACATATGGAAAGAGAAAATAACAGCTTGGACTTGTGTCTGTTTACTTGTGACTGAACGTTTCCTGTCTGTGTGGCTGCTTACTAGATTTGTAGCCACATTTCTCTTATGGCGGTCCTGGAGTGGGATGCATTCACGTGGTGATACTGATATAACTGGGCGGCTTCACTGCCTGGTTATAAAACTTCCCTCACTTCCCTCTCCATACCCCTAAAAGAGGATGGTGGGCTGCAGGAGATAGGCAACTTCAGCCTGCAGTCTACCGAACTCACGTCTAAATGAGTCTAAGGTTGCAACTACTACTACTACTACTACTACTACTATTACTTCTACTACTACTATTACTACTACTACTACTACTACTACTACTACTACTATTACTTCTACTACTATTATTACTTCTACTACTACTGTACTGCTACTACTACTACTACTACTACTACTACTCTCATGGGGTACCTCTGAAGCTCAACCGTAGGCATCCATTTTTACCTATAAAACTGAGTAGCCATAGCCTCTTAACTGACAGCTTCAACTATATGGTAAAATACGTGACATTTCAAAGTGCATCCCTTCATATACAGCAAGATCAGGATTTATATACTTACAAGAGAGACAGTCCACCGAGGATGCTGGGAGGAATGTGTCTGAGGGAGCTTCTAGGGCAGCGAAGTTGATCCTCCAATTCACAGAAGCACGAGTCAAAGATGTTCTGGCTCTCCTTTGGGCGGGGTTCCTCTTGTAGCAGCGAAAACTTCACTTCTGTCTCGTATACCTGGTGTTTCCCCTGGTATACCCGGTCCCCTGCCTGGTATTGGTGGTGTGATTGCAGTCCTTGGTCCCCTGTTTGGTATTGGTGGTATTCCCTTTGGTCTCCCTGGTCCCCTCTCTGGTATTGGTGTGTTTGGTCCCCTGTTTGGTATTGATGGTATTCCCTTTGGTCTCCCTGGTCCCCTATCTGGTATTGGTGGTCTTTCCCTCGGTCTTTCGTCTGGTATTGGTGGCTTGATCGATGTCCCCGCTCCCCCATCTGGTATTGATGGTATTCCCTTTGGTATCCTTCGTCCCTTTTCTGGTATTTTCGTTCCTGGCCCCCTGTCTGGTATAGATGGTATTTTCCTCCATCCTTCGTCTGATGTTGGTTTGACCCCGCCAGAGGAACAAATTGATAGGGGTTCAGCTCATTCTGAACCCCATTCATGTTCTGCAGTTCAGGGATCAAAGTTACCTGTCCCCGCTGGCTCACTGATCCTTCTTTCGTGGCTTTCTCTATCTTTTTCGTGTTCTCTATTTTTTTCGTGGTGTTTTCTAGCTTTTTCGTGGTGTTCTCTACCTTTTTCGTGGTGTTCTCTAGCTTTTTCGTGTTCTCTAGCTTTTCCGCGGTGTTCTCTAGCTTTTTCATGGTGTTCTCTAGCTGTTTCGTGTTTTCTAGCTTTTTCGTGGTGTTCTCTAGCTTTCTCGTGATGTTCTCTTTAAATTCGTGTGTGTTCTGACCCACTGAGATGGCATAGTCTGGCTCATTCGTAGAGGAGTTTGTTGTGCTTGTGGCTCCGACCTGTCTTTTATCCCTCCCTTGTCCTCTTATGCACTCAAAACTAATGCTCACTTTATACAACTCTCTGCTGCAAGTGACACCCTCCTGGCACTTAACTGAGAGCACTTTATAGGGTCGTAAAATGATACCCTCCTGGCACTTTACCGAGGGCATTTCGTTGAGTCGTGTGCTACAAGTGACACCCTCTTTGCACTTTATAAGAAAACGCCCAGCAGTGGTTCGTGCAAGTGTCTGACGTGCTAGGGTTGATATACCTCTTGTTAGTCTGCAATTTTCTTCAGGCACTCGTCGTTGCTTGTGAATTTTGTGGTGTGGGTGCGGTTTTCCAGAGGACCGCTTACGAATGAGGTGGTGCTCTTGCTTCGGCTGCTGTGCCATCAAAGTTTCCATCACTTGCCGGTATCTAACTCTCTGTGAACTAAATTTCTTACCCTCATTTATGGTGAGACAGTGGACTTCACAGATTTTGACAAGAAAACTGCACTTCTTCAATCTTCTGGAAAGATTTGTTTGGACATTTCTTCTCCTCCTGTTACTAAACTGGATTCGATATTTGTATTTATAAGCCAGCAGACACAGGGGTTCATATGAACGTAAAGAGCTCAACTTAAGTACTCGTTTCTTGTCACTAAATGAGGGAGTTTTAACATAAGGACACCTCCCTCTACAAATTCCCGCTAGATTCGGTTCACTCGTTTGCAAATCACTGCTAAAAACAACACACACCTTTTTCATTCCGACATTGTTTTTCCTCCTCACGTGAGTATTTCCCAACCTGACCACTACGCCTCTTACCCCACAACTGTTTTTTAGGTCACTACATACTCTCATTTCACTCTTTACAAAACACATATTAAGTTCATCTTCCACTTCCTTATTAGTCCACCCCGTTGTGCTTGTGGGGGTTCTCCTTCGCCTCTTGTGGTGGGTGTGATAGGCAGGTGGCAGGGGTGGAGAAGGGGAGAGGGGCGATGGTAGGGATGGTGGTAGGGACTGGGACAGCATTAGTGATGGAGGAAGTGGTAGGGATGGGGATGGTGGTAGGGACGGTAGTGGTAGAGACTCAGCGAATGGTACAGACGAAAACTGTGGTAGGGACGGAGAATGTGGTAGGGACGAGGATTTTGGTAGGGAAGGGGAGAGTGGTAGGGAAGGGGAAAGGGGCAGGGATGGTGATGGGAACGGAGACACTGGGCAGTATGTGAGGGCGGAGGCGGGCTGTGTTGGTGGCTGGCACTTCCCGGGGTTGTCACTGGCCGCACACACACACAGCTCTGCCGATGGGAAAGTAGGTCACGGGAGAATATCATCATCATCATCATCATCATCATCGTTATTATCATTGTTATTATCCTCATCATCATCATTTTATTCATTCCATCTGTAACTAAAACTCAAGAATGGCCCCGAGCACTGAAAAAAAAAGGTCAGTCACTCATCTCTTCACTGTCAGAGGCTCCCCATAGATAAACTAAATTGCCTAACAGTACAAGGAAATAAGATACCCAAAGAGACCCTGGCATTGAAGGCGTAAGAATTTAATACACTGTTCTTTCTCAATCCCAGACGATTTCCTTCAGCCTAAAGAGGGATTTTTTGAGCTGGAGGGGTTGAATATTAGCCCAAGTCCAGCGCTGACGAGACTGAATAAAATCGCTGCATAATCGTCTGGAGGGAGCAAGAATAATGTGCAAGACAGTCCGTAAATAGCGCAACACTCGCCATGGGGTATCTTATGTGTTGTGGGGAGGGCTCAGTCTGCGGGTGTGGGCGTGGGTGTGGCAGAGGGAGTAGGAAATGAGTAAATGATGCAGATTAGACACTGATATTGACTGGGTGTGACAGTGGGAGCAGGAAATGAATTAATGATGCAGGTTACGATTCATTCTGCTGGTGTGGGCGTGGGTGTGGCAGAGGGAATAGGAAATGAATAAATGATGCAGGATAGACACTGATAACGCTGACTGTCTGCTGATGTGGGCGTGGGTGTGGCAGTGGGAGTGGAAAATGAATAAATCCAGGCTAGACACTGATATCATCTACTGAACCGGTCCACAGCACGAAAAATGGCCCGCAGGAGTGTAAGAGGAGCGCTATATCTGGACCACCTTGTATGATGGGATTTTTGCTCGTACTTACTGCATGAGGTGACGTTGACGTTAATAAGGGAAGTGTAGGAGGTTCGGGGTCTCCTTGGTAGCACTGAAATGGAGAGAAACGTGAGTCAAATGGTTATACTCTCGCTCTCTCTCTCTCTCTCTCTCTCTCTCTCTCTCTCTCTCTCTCTCTCTCTCTCTCTCTCTCTCTCTCTCTCTCTCTCTCTCTCTCTCTCTCTCTCTCTCATTCCTTCCTAAACGAGAGGAGCCGGGATGGAGATGAGGGACGTTTGGTTAGGGTAGTGGAGCGTCCAATTATTTCGGTGCCACCACGTGAAGGCGCCCCTCTCCAGCACCATCCCCTCACTGAATAACTCAATCAAGACGAAGGCTCCGTTTCCCACGCAGTGAATAACTTGTGTATGGAGGGCATTCAGAGTGGAGATAAGGCATGATACGAGGGAGAGAGAGAGAGAGAGAGAGAGAGCGGAGGGGAGGGGGGAGGGCCAGATCGCGAGAGGGTAGAGGGGACGTTGAGGAGATTAAAAAGAAGTGGGAGGAGGAAGAGAGGGGAAGGAGAGCTCACGAGAGGGGAGACAGTAAAGTTGGGAGAAAGCAAGGGGAGTGAGGGATGCAGTAAAAAGTAGGGAAATGCAAACACTGGAAAGAGAAGGGGTGGGGGAAAGGAAAGAGGGATTAGGGAGTGAGATAGCCAGGGGAAAAGAGAGGGGGATTGAGGGGAGGAGAGATATTGTGGGGAGGGGAGAGGTGAGGGGAGATATTGTGATGGGGAGGGGAGCTATCGAGAGGGGGGACAACGGGGAGAGGGGTGACATCCTCAAATTCTACCCAGATAGGATGCAATGTGGATGTAATTTAAAATGCAAATTGACGATGGGGAAAGGGTGTTTTGGTTGACTAAGAGTGCGTATAAACCTCTATATTTAAATTTTTGCATAATAAATACATAGATATATTTTTGTCTCTCCCTTTGTGTGTGGTGGGTTGGACAAGTTACACTGAGGCTGGTGATGGAGAGGGAGGCCTTCATGTGGTGGCACTGATATGTCCTGGCGGCTCAACTGCCTGCCTATACCAAAGTCCTTCAGTTCTCTCCCTATTCCTCAGAGAGAAGAATGATGGAGTGCCGGAGAGGAACATTTCAGTCTGCTGTTCACTGGGTTCACATTCAGATAAGTCCGGGGCTGCTACTAACTGCTACTGCTACTACTACTGCTACTACTACTACTACTACTACTAATATTGTATATTTCTACTACTACTACTACTACTACTACTAGTCTACTACTACTAAAACTGTATACTCCTACTACTACTGCTATTACTAAAATTGTATACTACTACTGCTGCTACTACTGCTACTACTACTACTGCTACTACTACTACTACTACTACTACTAAAATTGTATACCCCTACTCACTTCCTGGGAGTTGCTTCCCACAAACATTTAATCCACTTCAATTCAAATCCAGTTGTTATAAATATTTTATGAATGGAGGATGCCTTTAGGCACATGGATTTATTTTTTCCCCTTTCTTTTTCCTTCCTCCATTCATTATTTATTTTTAAAAAATCCTCTTCCTCCTTCTCCTCCTCCTCCTACTACTACTACTACTACTACTACTACTACCACTACTACTACTAAAATTGTATACTCCAACTCCTACTACCGCTACTACTACTATATTAACTACTATTAGCACTACTACTACTACTACTACTACTACTACTACGCAAACACAAGTGTATAGGTTCGAAAATAGTGTGTGTCTGTGGTGAGAGGAATAGCAGACACGAGAGACAGCAAAAGGGAAATGCACAGTCGATTTCAATTATCTCCCCACACTGTCTCAAAATTGCCTTAACTTCTCACTGGATCTTGTTAAACCAATGGGTAATCAAGAGACTGGATATACTGTCACTTTGGTTAGTTTTACTCTGTCATCATCATCATCATCATCTTGGCTTTATCATCATCATCATCATCATCATCTTGGCTTTATCATCATCATCATCATCATCATCTTGGCTTTATCATCATCATCATCATCATCATCTTGGCTTTATCATCATCATCATCATCATCATCTTGGCTTTATCATCATCATCATCATCATCATCATCTTGGCTTTATCATTATCATCATCATCATCATCATCATCATCATCATCATCATCATCTTGGGTTTATCATTATCATCATCATCATCATCATCATCATCTTGGCTTTATCATTATCATCATCATCATCATCATCATCATCATCATCATCATCATCATCATCATCATCTTCGCTTTCTGTATCCTATCTCATCCCACCTGAAGAAGGAGGAAAAAAAAAAGAAGAGATGATGATGATGATGGTGATTCCTTCAACAATGAATAATTCGAGTATCCCAGCTGAAATAATATGACTGTAAAATAATGAAAAATATCGTGATTAAGTTTTCTATCTACACTGATGTCACAGAGGAAACTTAAACTGAGATATTACGAGGCAAAATGATGCAGGAGAGAGACGCCTTCACGTGGTGGCACCGATATCACTGGGCGGCTCCACTGCCCGGTTATAAGAACGTTCCTCTGCTCCTTCCCTATCCCTAAAAAGGAGGATGGTGGACTGCAGAAGGGGGGGAGGGGAATATACGCCTGCAGTGCACCGAGTTCACGTTTTAAATGAACTGGAGAGAGAGAGAGAGAGAGAGAGAGAGAGAGACCTAAAAACTCACAACAAATCTGCTCATCTTCGTCGTCTCCTCCCGGGCAGTCCCTCAGGCCGTCACACCAATGCGTCCTCGCTAGGCACCGTCCATCACCACACTGGAACCCCCCCTTGGGACAACCTGAAATAGGCATACAGAGATCGGTAAGCTGGGGGTATGCCTTCTCTGTCACACTCTCACGTTTCATAATCAAATACGTCCTTGTGTGTTCTGCTGGCTAGCTTTACGTGTGTTAGTCGGTATAGGCGATGTCGTCTACGTAAAATAACAGCAGTATACGACATGAGGGGGGTTTGGGGGGATCCTGGCCCCTTCAAAAATAGTGAAAATCCATGGAAACAGACATTGCAGGAGGACCCACTGCAAGTTATGACGAGACCCCCTCAAATAAGACATGTTCAGTATTTTTATGAGGGATACGTTTATTTTACACATATGATCATTCAGAAAGTAAATAAAAACCGTAATCTTTATTATTATTATTATTATTATTATTATTATTATTATTAGTTTTAAAGTTAAGAGACAGCAATTCACTTGAGTCCTATTACGATATTTATTACAAGGGGATGAAAACACAAGTTGCTAAGTTCACAATGTTGTCAAAGGCTCTCTCCGCTTGCCTCCCTCCTCCTCATCCCGCTTGGAGGGCCCCCACAAACACACTGACCTCTCTCTAACAGTAACAGAAAGAGACTATACGCTTCCAGATAAACGGACATCAGGAACGAATCTAGCAGTTTGGAAAATGAAGGGTGCGTTGTTCCTAGCAGAATTACTATACTTAATGCTGGTAAACAATCAGAAAATATAAGTCCATCGCCATCTTACCAATTTTCACTATGATTTTACCGTGAAAGCAGGTCAACTGACGGTAAAAACATGTAAAATGACAAAAAACAAGTAAATAGACAATGGAAGCAGGTAAAATAGAACTAAGGGCAGGTAAAAAAACAGCGAAACAGGTAAAACGATAGAGAAAACAGGTAAAATGACAGTGAACACAAATAAGATGCCAGTGACCTTTTATTTTCTGATTATTTGCACTGTCATTTATCTGTATTCCCTCTCACTTTATCTTTTTTCACTTTCATTCGCCCCACGGATTTATATTCAATTATTTTATTTACTGATGTCGAATGCATCCACTTACTAACAGCCACGGCGCAAAAAGAACATTACACATATTTCGTACTAATAAATATAATGGTAGTGATGATAGTACAAGTGGCTTTTACAAATTTCGCAACATTTCTTCTTAGGCTATTTATTCTGCAAATTACACCCCAATATCCTTTTGTATATAAACAAGCGAAATAAATAACATGCAGGAGAATACCGAGTTTGAATAAGGATAATAAATCGCTAAGAAAAGGGAGTTACGAAGTCCATAATGCAACTTATAAAATGGCCCTAAAAAAGAGAAGCATTGAACATCACTACCACGTCCAACATTTTTAATATTTCTGCAACGAGGAAACACACACACACACACACTCACACACACACACACACACACACACACACACACACACACACACACACACACACACACACACACACACACACACACACACACACACGAGAGAGAGAGAGAGAGAGAGAGAGAGAGAGAGAGAGAGAGAGAGAGAGGGAGAGATGTACAGCTAACAGACAGACAGACGCACAGACAGACAAACAGACATAGAGACTTCATGTAAACACCATCTCACTAACCAGCGTGCCAGAAACCAATAAGGCTGACAAAGATGACCAAGACGAAGGCCACAAGGGAGCCCACGAGCACCCTGACCGTCCCAGTTCCAAGGGCCCTGAACCCCGCCAGCGCCTCCCTACATACCCTTGCTCCGGCCATACTGATCCGCTGGTTCGGGGGTTCACGGATTCATTGGACTGATGGTTTGATGGTTCCTGGTTCGGGGATTCACTGATTCAATACGTCGGTGATGCGCTGGTTCCTTGATTCAGTAGTTCGAGGATTCACTGACTTATTGGCTTGATTCTCTGGGTCCATGATTCACTGGTTCGAGGATTCACTGAGTCATTGGTTCAAGGATTCTCTGGTTCCCTGATTTACTTTCTCAATGATTCACTGGTTTGCTGCATTATTTTGGGCTATTGGTTTACTATTTCCCTGCCCTGCTAATTCAGTGCATGACTGATTTACTGGTTCACTTCTTTGATAGGTTCATTTCTTCACTGCTTCACAAGTTCACTGCTTTATTGGTTTACTGCTTCCCTGGTGCATTTTCTCACTGGTTCACTACTACTATTTCACAAGCTTACTGGATCACTACTATACTGTACTGACACACACCGTATCACTGCTTCTCTGCCCGACTGCTTCACTTGTTCAATGTTTCGCTGCTTCAGTGACGATGATTCACACTGCCGTAGGTCATCAGGCTTCACCCTGCTGCAGACCTCTCATCCATCTCACTCCTGGACAAAGATACCAATTTAGCAAGTTTGTATTATGATTCAGAGACATTAAAATTCTGTTAGAAATTATCTTTAACCACTTCAGCACAGTGACGCGATACGAGTATATTTGTTATTGCTATATATCAGGCGATTTTATTCACCTTTGCATAGATTTCTGGAACTGGAGAGGTTAGATGTAACCCTCTGTAACTCCTTCTAACTCCTCTAAGCTGAATGAAATCGTCTACAGATAGCAAATATACTAAAAATACATTCTTGGAGTGAAGATAACAAGAAATCTACTGTATATCAAGACTTATGTGTATTCTAGCAAATTTAGTAAATCTTGTATACAAAACGACACACAAGTGGGACAAAGTACCCAAAATTATCTACTGCACGGAACAGACAGGAGCAGAAAATGTGCTGTCAACTATCTCTCTCTCTCTCTCTCTCTCTCTCTCTCTCTCTCGTATCACCTTTTATAAGATCATTAACAAGGTGAGGAGAGGCGAACACGAATTATATCTTCTCTTGGTCTGAGAACCGTGTGGGGAGGTGACGAGGTGCTAACGAGAATTAAACTTGGCTGCCTGCCTTCTGTATGCGGTCTAACTATTTTAGCTATACTTTACTCGGTACTTCTTGTGAAAATATACAAGCCGTGACTAAACTCTGGAGGAGGACAGTGGATAGTCGATAAGTGGGACAGTATACACAGATTATGCATGTATATAGATAGATAGATATATTGACTGAATCATTGATAAATAGATAGATTGATGGGTGGATGATGGATGGATGAACAGATAGATATATAGATGGATGAACTGATGAATGAATTGATGGATAGATAGATAGATAGATAGAAAGATGGATGAATGGATTGATAAATAGATTGATAGACATGTAGACACAAACAGATAGCTAGATAGATACATACACACAAACAAATAGATAGATAGATAAACACAAACAGACTGATAGATAGATAGGCACAACCTGATAGATAGGCAGACAGATTGATAGATAAAAAGATAGGCAGACACAAGCAGATAGATAGATAGATAGATAGATAGGTACTCACAAACAGATACATACATACATACATGCTTTCATATTTAGATAGATAGATCGATGGATAGATAGATGTAGAATCCTAATTCCTTTTCCCACTAATACATAGGATCCTTATAAGCAAATGCTAGTACGATAAATACTCCTCTATAAACACATTCCATATTTCTCACGTTCTTATCTTCCTCATATTTCACGATAAGCCCAATATACGTCACCCAGCCCCTCCATAACGCGAGATCTTGAGAGAGAGAGAGAGAGAGAGAGAGAGAGAGACTACTTCACTACAACAGGTCTCTTCTAAATTAAATTCCCTGGCACAAATCATTCCAAATAGACCATGGAATTAAGTGGAATTATCTCTCCAGCCACTCCTCTCAATGCCATAAATTCCCCCTTCTTTTCTCACCTGCATCACCAAGAAATAGTGTCGGAGAATTAGCGTATCAGTATTCTCTCTCTCTCTCTCTCTCTCTCTCTCTCTCTCTCTCTCTCTCTCTCTCTCTCTCTCTCTCTCTCTCTCTCTCTCTCTCTCTCTCTCTCTCTCTCTCTCTCTCTCTCTCTCTCTCTCTCTCTCTCTCTCTCTCTCTCTCTCTCTCTCTCTCTCTCAGACTTCTGTAATTAGGGATCTGAGTTTTCCTGTTAACCCAACTACACCACATCTAAATCATAATTCTCTCTCTCTCTCTCTCTCTCTCTCTCTCTCTCACACCAGACGATTATTTTCAGAGATTTTTTTAACTAGAAGTGTTAGAGGTAGCCTTCACTAACTCCCTTCAGCCAGCCTGCTTTCATCTAACGGAGCTGTGCAACCCTCAAAACCCAAACACTGAGCCCTGGTTATGTCAATCAGGTAGGAATGAGTCTCCTTGGTTACTAGCCGAATTTTCTCTCCACTCTGACTACGCCTGGCCATCAACTAATCTACATAAAATCGCCTGCGAGAAAAAGCATAAAACCTGGGGGATGCCCCTACTCAAAATGTGTTAAACTTTAAGAGGAATTTCCAGACAAGGGGTAAGAGAGCACGTGAGACGAAAAACTTATATTCTAGAGCAGTAATGGGTGCTGGAGAGAGACGCCTTCATGTGGTGGCATTGATATGGCCGAGTAGAAAGGCAGCTCAGGTATATGTACATCGCTCAGCTCCCTCCCTATCCCCCCAAAAGGAGAAGCCCTCAGTTTGCAGTCCACCACGTTTCACAGTAGCAGCGACCCTCTTACTACCAAGTGGCTCTCAAGTTAAAGGAGAACGTCTAATGGGGACAAAAATAACTACAAGAATAACTATATCTTGCCGAGAAGGCCAGACTAAGCAGAAATGGACACACAAGCAGCTGAGAGGGGAGCGGAGAGATGGCTTGTGTTAATTCGGTGTTATTGCCCCCCCACCAGTGATACGCTGTGTCTTGAATCCTGTAATATCTTAAATCACACCTTTCCCTCCATCCCTAGCCTCTCCCCACCCTCATCCGCCGTTTATACACGCTTCCTCACTCGTCATACACGCGACCTTCACCTTGACTGTGATATAAGGAGTGTGTTGGAGGGAAGGTCATGTAGTGTTTAAGAGAAGTCGACCGTAAAAGACTGACCAAATTTACAGTTTTTACATCTTCCCGGAAAGTAACACACACACACACACACACACACACACACACACACACACACACACACACACACACACACACACACACACACACACACACACACACACACACACACACACACACACACACACACAGTGGGAGTAAATGCAAGATGAGTATATTTCTAAGCAAGCAATCCAACACACACACACACACACACACACACACACACACACACACACACACGCATGAAGGCAGGTGCATCCAGCTTTACTACGCATTAAAGTGTCCTAATATGCTTTCAGATGTGTAAGTGTCTTGTTGCCACTTGATACAAACACTGATTCACTTATATTTACTTCCAAACACTTATTATTATTGTATTTATTATATGGTCCTATATTTATATCCACACGGCCGATGAAAGGGCGAACGGGGTAATGTTTTGAATTGTGTGTGTGTGTGTGTGTGTGTGTGTGTGTGTGTGTGTGTGTGTGTGTGTGTGTGTGTGTGTGTGTGTGTGTGTGTGTGTGTGTGTGTGTGTCTGTGTCTGTGTCTGTGTGTGTTTGAGTAAAATTACTTACTTTTCAGCCGTTTTTTTGCCAAACCTGGTGGAAGGGTTGAGGGCCACTCCTTGGCTGACCCTTAACCCTTCGCTACCAGAGATCTCTCCCAAGTTACATAAATTCTTAGTAAAGAATAATTAAACAAAAAATAAATAATATCTCACTGTATTCAAAGGGTTAAGAAAATAACTCGAAACAAGACAGGATTAATTTACCTATACTCGAACTTGGCCTAAAATTGCCATCTCTCCATCGTCAATGCTGAGCTGTAGCAATAGATTAACACTAGAATTTGATGCCAATCACGAAGAAGTGCTGTGGAGAAGGATGTAGAACCGTATTATTGTCTTTTTCTGCCAGTGAGATGCAAAAGAAGGAAAATCTGGGCCAAGTTGAGGTGAAAGGAGTATAGTAACTTCAAGTAGGATAGATCTGCTTAGACAATCGTTTATTAAATGTACCTATAGTCTTTTTACTCTTACTTGGCCCAGATTTTTGCTCATTTGCAGCTTATTTCACGTAGCTCAGTGGCAGAAAATTGCAACTCTACCGCTCTACATCCTTTCCATGGCACTTCTTCGTGACTAGCGACATATTCAGGTGTTGGTCTATTCCTGCAACTAGCTTTTAAGGTGGAGGGATGGCAATTTGAGAAAGGAGGAAGAGGAAGGAGGAAAGATGAATGGGGAAAGAAATGAGTGAAGAGTAGAGGAGAGAGAAGGATAAAAGCGAGATACGATGAAAGGGGAGGGAAGAAGGGATGGAGAAGAAGGAGGAGAATGGGGAAAGGAGAGGGATGATGGGGGAATGGGAAGGGGCAAGGAGAGAGGGGAAGGAGAAGGGGAAGGGGTGAAGATGGAAAAGAGAAGTGGCTACAGGATGGGATAGGGGAAGGGGGAAAGGAAGATGATGGAAAAAGGGAGGAGAGAGGGAAGAAGGGGGGGGGAAAGAGAAAGGAAAGGGGACCGGAGGGGAGGGGAAAGGGGTAAGGAGAGAAGGGGGGAAAAGAGTGAGGAGGGAAGGGGAGGGAGAGAAGAGGAAGGATGTGGGAAAAGAGAAGAGGGAGAAGGGGGGAGGGATGACAACAGCTCACATTGATCTTAATTTATTTACATACCTAAGTCCCCCCACGGGATTTTATTGCCTGGCCAGAGGGAAGGGGAGAGAGAAGGGAAGGGGGAGGGGGAATGGAAAGGTGAGGAGGGTTAGGGAGAGGAGGAATTCAGGGGGGGAGGTGAGGGGGGTGACAGGCCACAATTTAGGAACCGCTGCCTCAAACTACTGCCAGTTTTCCTTTGCGTTACATTTTTTTCTGAGCGACATATTCTATTCACTAGAGATTCCGTAAGACCTCCTCCATAGCGATTTATTTTTCACAGTATACCTTCATTAATTTATATTTGAATATTACGTAGCTACGATATATATATATATATTAAAAAAAACAAGCAAGAGAATGTCAAGGTATAATATGCAAAATAAATAGCTTAGGAAGAGGTGCAAAGAAGGCCTAGCACTTAAGAGAGAGAGAGAGAGAGAGATAAATGGGTGGCCCTTATTAAATTATCACAAAGCTGCGTCTATATTTCACAGAGTTAATTGAGGTAAGTGGCGTGTGTGTGTGTGTGTGTGTGTGTGTGTGTGTGTGTGTGTGTGTGTGTGTGTGTGTGAGAGAGAGAGAGAGGGAGGGAGGGAGGGAGAGAGTGTCAATTTACCTCCTCTCTCTCTTTTTTTTAGAACCAATTTATACCCTAACACCGTCATGGCGGTCACGAGTTGAATTTATGGATTTCCTCTTTCCTCTGTTTCCCCTCTTGGTGTCCACGTTAAACCTTCCCCTCTCCTTTCTCCTTTCCCTCCATTTCCCCTCTTCCTCCTCTTCCCTCTTTTTTCTCCTTCCTCCAATTCCTTCCTTCTCTTCCTCCTCTTACTCCCCTTTCTTCCTCCTCTTCCCTCCTTGTCTTTCTCCTTTTCCTTCCCTCTTTTTCTTCCCTCTTCCTTCTCTTCCTCCTCTTCCTTCCTTCTCTTCCCCCTCTTCTTTCCCCTGTCTTCCCATTCGTTCTTCCTTCTCTTTCGTCTTTTCCTTCCCTCTCTTCTCCTTCTTCCCTCCCTCTCTCCCATCTTCCTTCCCTCTCTTTCCTCTCTCCCCCTTCTCTCTCTTCCTCTTCTTCCTCCCCTCTCTTCCTTCCCCCTCCTCCTCCCCTTGATCCTCCACACACAGCGTTCACACATGTTTAATATTTTTCGCTCTCCATTCTGTCAACTGCTTAATTGGACCCAAACATGGCAAATGGATTTCAGTGTTGATAAATACACTGAATATTGGCAGAAAAAATATAGTGTCCCGCTAAGTTTACATATATATAAATGTGAGTGTGTGTGTGTGTGTGTGTGTGTGTGTGTGTGTGTGTGTGTGTGTGTGTGTGTGTGTGTGTTATTTATTTACTTACACCTGTTTATATGTTTTTAGAATCTTCAAAATGTCAGTCTGGAGCCAATTCTATCTATCTATCTATCTATTGTCAGACGCCTCAACCCTCATACAGGGTGACCACAAACAAATCGCCTCCACGTCACCCTGTCCCCTGCCATTTCACTGCCCTGCTCCCAGTTCACACACCCCTCTCTCGCATACCTCTCCATTCCATCCCTCCATCTCATCCTTGGCCTTCCCCTCCCTCTCTCCCCCTCCACCTCACTCACATACACTCTCCTCGTCAGTCTCTCACTCTCCATCCTCTCTACATGGCCAATTATAAGTAAATATTAAAAGAGTAATTACGAGGCACACTATTTTTACCCATATGGTCATCAGTAATTGTAGCTCCATAATAACTTCAAATTCTATCCGTGTTGATATAATATTTTTCAGTCAAACTAATTTCTAGATCAACCACATGAAGTTTCTCTCTCTCTCTCTCTCTCTCTCTCTCTCTCTCTCTCTCTCTCTCTCTCTCTCTCTCTCTAGCTTCAAATTCTGTCCATGTTGATATAATATTTTTCACTCAAAATTATTTCTAAATCAACCACATGGAGTTTCTCTCTCTCTCTCTCTCTCTCTCTCTCTCTCTCTCTCTCTCTCTCTCTCTCTCTCTCTCTCTCTCTCTCTTTCTCTCTCTCTTGGGACACCATATAAGGCCAGCTACACCATGAATAACAACCTATTTATGCCAACCATGAAAAAGACGTGGAAAATATAATAACAATTTACCTGGCATCAAACAAATAGTGACAAGACGCAGGTACGAAAGCCAATAAACTAATTCGATTCCTTGGAGCATAACAATATAGAATGGGAAATATCGTCCACAATTTGTATAACGCCCGCGTATAACCACACTTAAAAAATTATGCTCAGTTTTAGTCACCTTATTAGATAGATAGATAGATAAACAGAGATAAATAGATAGATAGATAGATTGGGACGTTGAGAAGAGCTGGATCTGCTTACCTTGTCAATGCAAAGACTAGGAAGGGATTTAGTTCAAGTCTACAAACTCTTCCAAGGACAGAATATAAATGCAGAAAAATCCTTCACAGTAAATCGGTCTAATTATCCTGCATATAACAGTCATAAAGGTGCTGGCAAAAAATTCCATTCACATATAGCTACGCATTTCTTCTTTTGAATAGCTTTTTTTTTTTATACAAGGAAAAAGGAACCAAAGGCCAGGAGCCCGCGAATTGTTCCCTCCAAGAAGAAGAAGAAAAAAAAAAACAAGATAACAGAGAGCCAAATTCAAGATCCCAGAGAGGTAAACTAGGATACGGTACTAATATTTAAAAACAGCTTGGATAAGTATTTTGTGTTTGGATATCCAGTTGCACATCTTCACGTTTGAATAATTAATTTCTGAGTTTTAGATCCGTATTCCCGTCGCTTGGGGAGACTCCTAACACCTCTTCCTTAGCGATTTAGTTTGTACATGCCTGATTAATACTGTACGTTATTGATGCAAAGTATGACGATATTAGAATGATTTATGTAACACAGACGATGACAGTAATGTGAATAAAGAAAATAAATCGTTTTGGAAAAGGTGTTAGGGCGCTTCCTCACCCAAAATGAATACGGGAAATAATGTCTTGATTTACCAAGCATGGAGGAACAATCACAGAAAAAAGCAACGATATTTACCTAAAGCTGAATGGAGAAAATGCTGTTTGCTAGTCCTTCTCACTATTTCCTGCTTTCTGTCTCTCCTTCCTTCCCTCTCATCCCTCTTTCCTCCTCTCCCCTCCCTCTTTTCTCCCCTTTTCCTCCCATTCCTTCTTCCCCGTTCCCTTAACTCTCTCTCTCTCTCTCTCTCTCTCTCTCTCTCTCTCTCTCTCTCTCTCTCTCTCTCTCTCTCTCTCTCTCTCTCTCTCTCTCTCTCTCTCTCTCTCTCTCTCTCTATCTATCTATCTATCTATCTATCTATCTATCTATCAATCTATCTATCTCTCCCCCTTTCTCATTTCCCTCGCCTTATCTCTCCATTACCATTCTCCTTTCTTTCACATTTCTTTTTATCAATTCTCCATCCTCTCTCTCTCTCTCTCTCTCTCTCTCTCTCTCTCTCTCTCTCTCTCTCTCTCTCTCTCTCTCTCTCTCCAGCTCATGTTTTCACCCAGCCTCTCCCTCTATCCTGTTTTCCTTGCATTTCCCCTACCTTCTAAATCCTTCGGTCTTCCAATATGAATGACAAATACTGTATACTGACTCTCTCTCTCTCTCTCTCTCTCTCTCTCTCTCTCTCTCTCTCTCTCTCTCTCTCTCTCTCTCTCTCTCTCTCTCTCTCTCTCTCTCTCTCTCTCTCCATACATACATACATACATTCGATTTTATACATATCTCTTCTTCAAAGGGGCTTCCTGTTTACACAAGATAAATCTCTCTCTCTCTCTCTCTCTCTCTCTCTCTCTCTCTCTCTCTCTCTATATATATATATATATATATATATATATATATATATATATATATATATATATATATATCTCTCTCTCACTGCCAACACGTCCAAAACTTGATACACAGCTCCGACGAAATGGCATGAACCTTAACATCTTTTCCTTAGCGATTTGCTTTTCATATTACATCTAAGTATCCCTTTGTATATTTCTGATGCCAACCATGTCGATTTTAGAACGAAATAAATAACACACAAGAAAATGTTACAGTGTACTGTCCAAAATAAATCGCTATGGAAGAGGAATTACGAAACCCTTACATCTAATTAAAATGCTGCTCTTAATAACCCTTTCCCTTTCCACCCCACTCCTCGATCTCATCTTCGGTCTTCCTCTCCCCCTCTATCCTGCATCTCACTCACATACTCTCCTAGTCAGTCACTGCTCTTAATTTCATAACGTCCACACCAACAGCACAATGCTCCTTAACGTCCTAATTCGTCAGTCTGTCTCTCTACGTAACTCCACACACTCTCCTAGTCAATCTCTCATTCTCCATTCACTCCACATGGCCAAATCATCACAGCGTACCTCTTCTAATGCTTTCCAACACACTCACATCAATACCACAACGCACCTTATCGTCCTCATTTGTCAGTCTGTCACTCCACGTAACTTCACATCCTCCGCTCAAATACCTCATTTCCACCACTCTCTTTATCTCTGCAAAGAAGCTGGAGGAGGTTATATATTCACCTGCGTCTGTCTGTCTGGCTGGCTGTTTGTCTGTTTGTCCTGTATATGTCACTTCAATATAATCTGGTGAATTGGTGGACAGTGGGTCAAACAAGAGCTGATATGAATTTGAGGTTGATTCTGATCAGGATGTAGGATTCCATAAATTCTATTGGCGTTAGAGGAGGTATGCACACTCTGAGATTCTGTAACAAAGCAAGCTAAAGCCGTAGAATTAACTATGTGTGACCGTAATAGTATTCGTCTTGTAGGAAGAAGGAAACACAACAGCAAATCATAAACTGCATTGGCCTTGATGGTAATATGGGCTCGGAGTGCTTTCTGGTTTCCACTGGTCTCACTCTTGACTTGTGTCCTTCCAGCAGGGGTTTGCTTACACCTTGGGGCATAAAGTTTTAATAATATGGCCTTACATGATCCCCCCTCAACTCCAAACCCCCAACCCCCCAAAAAAAAAATTCTGTGAGACTTGATCCCTGCGCTTCTTAATTATCACCTGATCCTCCACATTATTTCTTTATTCTAAACTCCTTCAGTCAGATTATGGAAGTTTTATTCACTATTTATTTATTATTTATTTATTTATTTTATCATTGCTGGTACCAGACATTTTTTAATTTTACTTTAGGACACACTTTCTTATAGTTTTCATTAATCCTTTCAGTGTCATACTCTTTCCTCTTTAACTTGGCCTAAAATTGCCATTATTTTATCTTTTATCCCGAAATCTAAGAACAAATCAACAATAAAAAATGGTGCTAGTCACGAAGAAGTGCCACGGAAAGGATGTGGAGCCGTAGTATTGTCTTTTTCTGCCACTGAGCAACGTGAAATAGGCCAAAGAAGGACGAAAATCTGGGCCAAATCAATGAAAAAAACAAAAAAAACTATATCACTCTTACTCTCTGACTCAAAGTGCGTCTTTTTTCCAATCTTTTTATTGCAAATTGGAGACATTAATTTATTTAAATCTGGAGAATGGTGCTGGAGAGGGACGCCTTCCCGTGGTGGCACTGATATAACCCGGTGGGATTCACTGCCCGGTTATACAAACGTCTCCCATCCCCCTCCATATTCCCCAAGAGGAGGATGGTGGACTGCCGAAGAAAGGAAACTTCAGCCTGCAGTCCACTGGGTTCAGATTACAGATGAACCTGGGGCTACAAATACAGCTAGTACTTGAATGGAGAATGAGAGACTGACGAGGAGTGCGTATGTAAGTGAAGGTGGAGGTGGGAGGGGTAGTGGGAGACTGACAGAGGCGATTTGTGTGTGGCCACCCCCTCCGGGATTTTGACGTCCGAATATAGACAGACAGACAGATATGTAGACAGATTGACAGATAGATACACAGTTAGACAGATAGATAGATGATGGATAAATGGATGGATGGATACATGGATGGATAGATGGATGAATAGATAGACAGACAAATAGATAGATAGGTATATAGATAGATAGATGGAAAGATAGATAGTTTGAAACGCAGACTTAAGACAATACTGAGCCACGGAGGTAAGAAAAATAGCTCAACGTAATCCAGCCGACAAGCAATCAAAACAGTGGCTATCGCGTCGGAGTGGCTTTTGGCAGGAAGAGAGATTGGATAAATTTGGGAATAAATACTGAAGCCGATAAGAGATAACACTGACGCGGAAGACACAGTGATGGTGTGATAAGAGAGATAATACTAGGCCATTTGGGGCAATTGTTGAGTGTTAAAGAGTCATTAAACAGAGAAAATAATGATAATGGGGGTCGATTGAGATGGGGGAGGCCAGGTCGCTGTCATGGTAACGTACAAAGGGCTGACACAATTCGATTAAACAGATTAGAGGGTAGTTATCAGGCCTTTAACCACTTCAGTACTATGACGAATCTTTTACTCTAATCGTCCTAATTACAGACGATTTAAGAAGCTTAGGAGAGACTTTCCGGGATGGAGGGATTAGATAAAGCCTTCATTTACCCCTTCACTAAAACAGGTGTCCTTTAAGCTCAATTAAATCGTCTGAAAGTACCCGGTAGTAAAAATAAGCCGATAAAATATGTCACTGAATTTAAATGGTTACTCTATTTAGTATTTGTTTTCTTCTTCCCTGAGGTAAAAAAAAATCGATTGGTGTTAGCAAGAAAAAAAAAAAGAAGATTACATGTGACCGGAGTGAAGAAGCTTATGGAGGCTATTTCTAACTCCTTGAACAAATGCCCCTCTCCTCCTAGCTTTCATTTTCTAACTGGACCATTGTACAGCTGATCTTTATAGCAAACCGTACAGTCCATTGCATAATGTCATAGGGCGCAGGGTAAAGCATCCGTTGTGGAAATTTAACTCAGGCAGTAAGAATACCAGTTAGGAATAAAAGCTCTGTTATTGTTCCCTTACGTCTATTCACACTTAGGGTGGCACTGACGAGGAATTTACACTTGCTGGTGCTGTGAACCCTGGGTGGAGCAACTGCGACGACCACCCGGGAGCCACACCTCCTCATACCTCCCTGCAGCTCACCGTAGGAAGGACCCTGATCCGAATCTGGCTAAGTGATGTCTGCCGCAAGCGGGCGCCTGTTCCCTTCACAGTGTAAGTACCAAACTGCACCTATACGGCGGCCCCACGGAAGCAAATATCTACTGTACATGCGGTCGACGGGTTTGCTTGGCCAGAAAGACGGGGCATGTCCGTCACTTTCCTCCCTGACCCCTATCATCACAGAAAAACATCTATGGGCAGAGAAGCATATCAAGCCTCT